>NW_025979874.1:0-470 GCF_021869965.1 Rhincodon typus | reverse complement strand
GGAAAAATGTCTTTGGTGGTGGGGTCGGATTGCAGATGGCAGAAGTGTCGGAGGATGATGCGTTGGATCCGGAGGTTGGTGGGGTGGTACGTGAGGACGAGGGGGATTCTGTTTTGGTTGTTATTGTGGGGAGTGGGTGTGAGGGATGAGTTGAGGGAAATGCGGGAGACACGGTCGAGGGCGTTCTCGACCACTGAGGGGGGAAAGTTGCGGTCCTTGAAAAACGAGGACATCTGAGATGTATGGGAGTGGAATGCCTCATCCTGGGAGCAGATGCGGTGGAGGCGAAGGAATTGGGAATAGGGGATGGCATTTTTGCAGGAAGGTGGGTGACAATCCCTCTTCCGTGCCCACACTGGCCCTAAACCCCACCTCTTCCTCCGTTACATTGATGACTGTATCGGCGCCGCCTTGTGCTCCCAGGAGGAGCTCGAACAGTTCATCCACTTCACCAACACCTTCCACCCCAA
>NW_025979873.1:0-5906 GCF_021869965.1 Rhincodon typus | reverse complement strand
CTGAAGAAGGGTCTCGACCCGAAACGTCAGCTTTCCTGCTCCTCTGATGCTGCTTGGCCTACTGCGTTCATCCGGCTCTACACCATGTTATTACAATATCTAGACTTGCTTTTTTTAAAAGAAGTGCTGTCTTCTCAACGTCTGACCTGTTATGCAAACTGTTGTGGTTTTTGATGTCCCTCTGTAAAGAGAAACATCCTAAAGCCAAGCAAACATTTGCATTCATATCCTTCAAGCTATATTTCTTTACTTTATTCTTTCACGAAATGTAGAGTTACTGAGAATGCCGGCATTTATTGTCTATCCCTAGTTTCCTTTGAACCAATTGGCTTACTTGCTCATTGCAGAAGGCAGTTGAGAATCGGCTACACTGCTATGGATCTGACGTCACGTGGGTAAAGATGGCAAATATTCTTCCCTAAAGGGCATCAGAGAGCCAGATGGGTTTAAAGCAATTAGTAGTTTCAAGGTTACCATTACTGCCACTAGCTTTCAATTCCAGATTTATTCATTGGGTTTTAAATGCTGCCAGTTACTGTAATGGATGCTCATGACCCCAGAGCATTACCCTGGGCTTGTGGATTACCACTACACCATCCTGTTCCCCCTATACTTGTGTTTTGCACTTACATTTAATTTCCTCATGAAGTTTAATACCTTTATTCAGACAATACGACTCTGTCAGAGTGCTGTCTTTGGATGAGATGCTAAACTGAGGCTGTGCTGGCCCTTCCTTGTGTGGATTGAAAAGATCCTATGGCATATTTCAAAGCTGGGGATGTTGATCTCTACATTTTCCAAACGGCTCTGGAAAGACTGACAAGTCAAATTTTTTTTTGGTTATGGCTGAAGCAGCATTAATAAAACACTCTTAAAAGATCTTAAAGCACTCCTAAAAGGCCCTTAAAACATGCCATGGTGCTGTTTCGAAGAACAACAAACTGGAGATAAACTCTCCCTGGTGTCCTGGCTGCTGTTCCTCAATCAAATTAGCTGGTTACTATCATGTTACTGTTTGTGGGAGTTACCTGCATGCAAATTGACTGCCATGTTTCGTGAACTACACCATTCAAAACACATTCCAACGTTTCAAAATATATTTCAGTGGTTGGAAAACACTTTAGAAAATCCTGAGGTCATAAAAAGTAATTTTTTAAAATCAAAATGTTTCTTTCTTCATGCTTGCATGTCTTTTTTTATTATTAATGTTTTTTTTCTTTTTCCTGCAGAATCTAAATCTGAAACTTCGAGAAGCTGAGCAGCAACGACTGAGACAGGAGGAGCTTGAGCGTCAGAAACAGGCAGAAAGCCGGGAACGAGTACGGAAGCTGAACTGCATTCAGGCAGAGGTGTTGCATTTGAATATGCAGATTGAGCCATACTTCAAGCAAAAGGAGCTGGTGGGGCTGGACCTTTCAGGATACAGTAACCGCGGCAATCAGCTGTGTAGCCTGGTGTCAGGAGTGATTAAGCTCACATCAGAGGTGTGTGCATTGCATGAATGAGTTTGACATTAAAATTTTATCTGAGTCATATCCTAAATAAGAGGGAAGTGGAGTTGTATGGTGCAGGAGGATCCCAGATTATATCAGCCAGCCTTTGCTGAGTTAAATGATTCCCAGCAGATCTCTACTCTCCTCCAACTGTTGCCTTTTGCTCATCTCTGGTTTTAACAATTCTGTTGATGACTCTGCTACAGCTGTCTTGATTGAATGCACTGGAGTACCCTCCCAAAACTACTCTGCAACCCCTGCCTCCTTTAAGAGATTCCATAAGGTTATTGATTACCCATTCTTTATGCAGTTTTAAAGTTTGTTTGATTATTTTCCTAAGTACCTTGCGGCATAGCTAAGAGAAATTGTCCCGGTGGTATACTCAATTGTAATGAATATATAAAGCGTGAAGACTGTTGTGATGCTTTGGTAATCTCTTTACGGGTCTGGGTTCAATTCCCCCCTGTCCAGACATGTATTATAACATGTCTGAACAGGTTGATTTAAAACTATATGTAATATATATGTATGCGAGTGTATACACCTGATGTTAATTACGCTTGGCTGTGATTCTTTCTAACTACTCTCCTCTTCCCCACCACCATTCACTGACCAGTTGACATTCAATTTTCAGTCTTTGCTGAAAATAGTTACTAGAAACTTCCCAGTGTCCATGGAAACCTAACTTAGAATGGAGTCAGCATCTGAGAATCAGGAAGGGAGAAAACTAGCTTTTCTCTGTATTTTGGCATGAAGCCTCTTAGCCAAACTCAGACACTGACTCGATTCAGAAGTGTTGGTTTCCTTGTTTGTTGGTTCTCACAGTGCTTTACATAATGTCTTTAGTGTACTTAATTATCCCATGGCATTTCACAGCAGAATACTAAACAAATCTTGACTTTGCGCCACATAAGGAGCCATTGAAATGGTTTGAGAGAGAGAACTTCAGAAATACCTTGAATTTAATTTGTTGTGAAAGGAAGGATTTTGATTGGTAGTTTTATTTTAATGCCGATTTTATTTGGACTGATTTTTTTGAGGATGGGAGGAGTAGGAGCACAAGCAGCTGTTCTACATCAGATTCATCTTTTGTATAAACGTAATAGTTATTATACTGCTTTCTAGGAATGTCAGAATAGGCCAGTCAGCCCTTTGAGCCAATTCTGGCATTCAATTAAATTGCAGTTGGTTGGTATCTTGATTTCTATTCACCAACCATGGTACATCAATGTTTAATACCCTGCCTGACTCCTAACACACACCTCCCAGTGAAGTGGAAAGATTAAGCCTAGTGCAGAAGTGTACAGCGCCTGGTTCTGTTTGGCTGAATTCACTTTTAGTTTTGCAATCCAAAAGTGAATTTTAAACAAATTGTGTTTTAAATGTAAACAATTACGCGTACAAAGTTCAGAGTTTGGTTCAACTCTGCCCTTTTTGCCCCCCTCCCACCATAAGTTGTGTTTGCATGGGTTTGCTATCAGAGTTGTGTTTTTCTGTTATTAATACCTATCAATAGTACCTACTATGCATCCATAGCCCTTCTCTACTATTATTAGCACTCACTCTGTATTTTGATCTGGGGCACCTTCGCCATCTATTAAATTTCTTCCTCCTCTACAACTTTTTCTCCAGCATAAAGCCCACCACATTTCCAGCTCCCTTCAGTTCCAAAGAAGAGTTATGTTGAACTCGAAATGCTGTCAGACCTGCTGAATCAAGCCAATACTTTGTTTATATTTCAGATTCCAGCATCCATAGTATTTTGCTTTTATTCATCAGACTGTTACTAGGGCTAAAAGGATTAAATTATGAGGACAGGTTACGAAGACCTAAGGTTTTAATCCCTTGAGGGCAGACTATTTGGAGGTGACTTGATTAAGGTGTAGATTGAGGAGTTGCTGATCGATAGAGAGAAAGCATTTCTTCCAGTGGGGGAATCCAGAACAAGGGAGCATAGCTTTAAAATTAGAACTAGGTTGTACAGCGATGATATCTGGAAGCACTTCTTCACGGAAAGCATTAAAAATCTGAAATCCTCTACCTCCAAAAATCTGTTGAAGTTGAAGATCAGTTGAACATTTCAAAACTTTAATTCTTAGGTCTTTGTAGAGTTGGGGAATTGAGCTACAAAATTAAGCTATCGAGGAAGATGGCAAAACAGGCTTGAGCTGAATCCATGTTCCTTTTGAAGTTTTTTCACTGCATGGGCTGCTTAAATGGATTTCTGTGGGGGTGCACACCTTTGTCCAGAGCAAGGCCTCTGCAGTACCCCTTAGGTTACTGTGCACCACATAAATTATTGGAAATGTTGGGCTGAATGATTTCTTTTGATTTCAAGAAAACAAATTCCTCTGGGCAGGTGCCCGTATGCAGATTTTTGGTGAAAGCTCAGTTCATTTTGCCTGAGTAACCTGCTGATGCACTGAAGTGATACTGATGAAGATCAATGATTTGCATGAAGAAGGGCTGCCACTACCCTTTGAGCAAAGAAGTTAAGATGGGAGCAGGAGTAGACTGTATTACCTGTTGAGCCTGCTCTGTCATTCAGAACAAGTACTGTTGCATTTTGATCCTTTATCTTTCCCAAATCACTTTTATTCCTGTGTAGGGTGGAGTGCCACTTCAGGAGGACATTCTGAATGCGGAGAGAGCTTTGATGCAAATGCGAGAGCTGATCGCTGACATGCATGAGAAAATTGCTGCAGCAGCTGCTGAGAAGAAGAGGATAAAGGAGGAAGAGGAGAAAGCACTTCAGAAAAAGCAAGAAGTCAAAGCTGAAGTAGAAAAGCCAGTGCCACAAGAGAAAACCACTCGTAAAGAAGGTATTTGTGAGGGTGTAAGGCCAATGTGAAATCTGTTTAATAATGAAGTGTGGCATTCCAGAGAGGGCAGGAGTGGAAAACATCATACCTGATAGTCTTTAGAGGCTGTAACCAGGGAAAGGGAAAATTGCCATTGTCCCAGAGGACTGTAAGACTGTTATCGCATTAGAGGGAGATAACTGGTAGTGAGTTTAACCTGAGGGGTCAGGTTGAGAAGATTGGACCTTCATGGTAGCCTTAGCTGGTGTGGGTCTTAAACCCTATTGTTGATATTACTCTGCATTGCAAACCAGCCATTCAGCCAACTGACCTAACTGACCCCTGGATGCATTGTTGAAGCAACTCTTGCATCTGTCCTGGAATGTGCTCGATGTTGGCTATGGATCATAGAATTGGTTCTTCTTCACCAACATCCCTCAACCTCAGTGCGGGAAGGAGAAAGTGAATACACATTCTGGTTCAGTGTAAGAGTACAGCTGATTACACAGCCCAGGAATAATTCGACTGTCCACAGGGGCTGCTGCATCTGAAATGAAAGCAATTAGTCTTTTCACTTGCTGTTTTTGGAACAAACTTTCCCTTCCTCATTGGAGTCCACATACGTCAGGTCTTCAGTTTGAAATCTGAAATCGTTCTGTTGTGTTTGGATCTTTCTTTATTTAACACCTGCAGAGTTTTTTTTTTTTACAGTGCACTTTCATCAGTAAAAGTGACTATGAAGTTATCAGATTGTCATTTTAAAAACCATAGTGTTTCCTGCCAACTGGTAGATTTGTGTGGATATGTTACGAAGTTAATGATCCAGAGGCTGAATTTATATTCGGTTTCAAATATTTGCATTGAGCAGAATCTCTCTTAGAAGGTGGGCTTAGGAGATGGTGACACTGTTTTGAAGAAGAGTAGTGGTGTTATTCTTGGCGTCCTAGCCGGTATATATCTCTGAACTAAAAACAGGTTGTCAAGCCACATTGCTGTTGTTGGAGCTTGCTGTGCACATATTAGCTGCTGAGTTTTCAACATTGCAACAGTGTCTACATTTCAAAAAATGCTCCACTGCTTGTAAAGTTCTTTGAGATGTCTAGCGGTCGTGAAAAGTGCTATGTAAATGCCAATCTTTTTCAGATTTTAAACTGACTTTGAAATTTGCTGAACTTTGATAAGTTCTAGATGAACATTTTTTGTAATTAAATGACAGGGCTACAGATAAAAGCAGATGCAAGCAGTATGCAGTGGTATCAACATTTGCAGGATATTTGTGACCAATGTGCAGCATCCATTAACGATCTTAACAACAGTAAGGATTCTAAGGTAAAATAAACCAAATACTTCAGTTTTGAATTGTAATGAGTTTTTGATCGCAATTTACTCTCTGGTAACATGGTTAGCACTGTTTAGATTTTGTAATAAAAGGGATATCATTCTCTGCATTTGAAATTTTCAGTTGACTCCCAGCAGTGTTTTGGGCAAAGTGTTCCAGCAATCTAAGACAACAAGGTGCAGGGCTGGATGAACACAGCAGGCCAAGCAGCATCATCATAGGAGCATGCTGCTATGCTGCTGCTTGGCCTGCTGTGTTCATCCAGCCCTGCAC
>NW_025979872.1:0-5906 GCF_021869965.1 Rhincodon typus | reverse complement strand
GGGTCTAGGCCCGAAACATCAGCCTTTCTGCTCCTATGATGCTGCTTGGCCTGCTGTGTTCATCCAGCTCTGCACCTTGTTGTCTCGGATTCTCCAGCATCTGCAGTTCCTACTATCTCGTAAGACCTTCCTTCCATTCCAGGCAACATCCTGGTAAATCTCCTCTGCACCTTTTCCAATGCTTCCACATCTTTCCTGTAATGAGGCGACCAGAACTGGACACAATACTCCAGATGTGGCCGAACCAGGATTTTCTATAGCTGGAGCATAACTTCACGGCTCTTTAACTCAATCCCTCTATTAATGAAAGCGAACACACCATACGCCCTCTTAACAACTCTATCCACCTGGGTGGCAGCTTTCAGGGAACTGTGGACATGAACCCTAAGGTCCCTCTGCTCTGCGACACTGCCAAGAATCTTTCCGTTAACCCTATATTCTGCTTTCAAGTTTGTCCTTCCAAAATGAATCACCTCACACTTTTCAGGGTTAAACTCCATCTGCCGCTTCTCAGCCCAGCTCTGCATCCTATCGATGTTCCTTTGTAACCTAAAACAGCCCTCCACACTATCCACAACTCGATCCACCTTTGTATCGTCCGCGAATTTACTAATCCACCCTTCCACTCCTACATCCAAATCATTTATAAAAATCACAAATAGAAGAGGACCCAGAACAAATCCTTGTGGTACACCACTCGTAACTGAGCACCACGTTGAATACTTTCCGTCCACTACCACCCTTTGCCTTCTAAGGGTCAGCCAATTCCGAATCCAATCTGTCACATTTCCCCCTATCCCATGCCTCCTTACTTTCTGCATGAGCCTACCATGGGGAGCCTTATCAAACGCCTTACTTAAATCCATGTATACCACATCCACTGCTCTACCTTCATCCACATGTTGGGTCACCTCTTCAAAGAATTCGATAAGGTTTGTGCGGCATGATCTACCCCTCACAAATCCATGCTGACTATCACGAATCAAACTGTGCCTATCCAAGTGATCATAAATCCTATCTCTCAGAGCCCTTTCCAATAATTTGCGCACCACTGAAGTAAGAACCATTAAGTATAGGAGTTGGTACATAATGTTGCAGCTGTACAGGTGACTGTTGAGGCCACTTTTAGAAGACTGCATTCAGTTCTGGTTTTCCTGCTTTTGGAAGGATGTTGTTAAATGTGAAAGGGTTTAGAAAAGATTTACTAGGATGTTGCTCGGATTTGGTTGGTTTGAGCTATAGAGAGGGTCTCAATAGGCTGGGGATTTTTTTCCCTGGAACATTTGAGGCTGAGAGGTGACCTTATACAGGCTTATAAAATAATGAAGGGCCTGGATAAGTTGCATAGCCAAAGCCTTCTTTCCAGGGGTAAGGGAGTCCAAAACTTGAGGGCATAGGTTTAAGGTGAGAGGGGAAAGATTTAAGACAGACCTGAAGGGCAATATTTTCACGCAGAGGGTGGTGCATGTATGGAATGAGCTGCCAGAGGAAGTGGTGGAGTTCGGTACAATTACCACATTTAAAAGGCATCTGAATGGGTACATGAATAGGAAGGGTTTAGAGGGATGAGGCCAAAGCTGGCAAATGGGACTAGATTATTTTGGGATACCTGGTTGGCATGGATGAGTTGGACTGAAGTGTCTGTTTCCGTGCTGTACATCTCTGTGACTCTGTGAACAACTGATGATAATTTCATGGTCACCATTACCGCAAGCTTTCAATTCCAAACATTTCAGTTAGTGGAATTCAAATTCCACCAGCTGCCATGGTGGGATTTGAACCTGGGCACCAGAATTTCAGTCTGGCCTTTAGATTATCATGAACCCCCTTTCCCTTAAAGCACTCACATCATATGGCAAATGATTCAGCACTGCACTGACATAAGCAGCAATTTAATATCTACTTTAAGTGCATAACTGTAAATGATCCAGGAGTTAGGGGTATTAAAAATGTCTTTGAAAATTATTGCTTATTTATTATAAACATACTCATGGTGATGGGAATAGGCTCCTGGGCTTGGTAATTGTCAGCCAGAAATCATAAGTTGAGCCTATAGGATATGTCCAGTCAAAAGTTGGTAACACTCGAAAAGACAAAGTATCAAGTGGAGAGTGATGACTGGCGACCAATCTGTGTCCACAACACTATCTGTATGTAAACATCTACAATATAACACTCCGTAATCTGATCGCCTGGTAGCTAAGCAACCAAGAAGACTTTGACCCAGTCGATCACAGTGAGTATGAATCCAGTGTTAAAATGTGCCAACATTAAACTTGCCTCTGCTACATAGCCTCATAGCTGATCATTTGCAGGGCAATGTTGCAGATTTCTTGAAACAAGTTAGCAGATGACAAATCACATTAGAACGCTTGCCTCCTGAACCTCAATTTTTATTAAGAACAGACCCACAAACAGGACATCACCAAAGCTGAATGAAACAACCAGATAAAAAAAGACTCGCAATTAAATTGCACCTTTTCAAGATTGGAATATTGGAAAGTGCTTCACAGCTGTACATGTTACATTATGCAGTATACTTTTCAGAGACATCTCATGATATCATCAATATATCCTAACCTGCAATCTGAGGATATAAGATCAGACTTCATATTAATGTAAGCTTTTGAAGCAAGACAAGTGTTCCTGTTGTTGCCGAGTAGTTTAATATTAGCCCACTGACATGTCTGCGACTGTAATATTTGCATATATCATGAGCTGTAAAAAGTAGTTGTTGAACCTTTCAATACTACATTACCAATACCCACTTCTTATGTTATAGGAGCTACAATAAGCATTGCTACACCAGGTGCCAATGTCCTGATGGCATTAAGAACAACACCATGGTAGTAGTTAAGTGTCTCTTATTATGTAGTCACTGCTGTGTGTGGTCAAGGTTAGCAGAGAAAGGTCACAAAGGACCTATACTGGCACTAACCTCAGACTGCAGCTTCAATAGCAAAAGACAAATCTAACACCACCGCTGAGGTTGGGCAGCAAGGATAAAAGTAGGAAAGAAAATTTTTAAAAAGACAACAAACAACTCTTTGTGACAGGGTCCTGCTTAAACAATTCAAATAATTAAGTTGGATTGTGGTCACACATAATTGGCAACGTAACTGCAGTCAAATAATCTTTTATTGTCACGTTTTACTCGGAAATTCAAAGATAACCCAACAGGAGATTTGACCAGTCTTGCATCCGTACATCTTCCAGTGTCAACTGAATTCTTAATTACACTGAAAATGGTGCCTGGAAGTTTAAGATTCACCCCATTATAATGAATCTGTCAAAAACGTTCTTAAAAATTCGTTTATGTGATGTGGACATGGTTGGCTGGGCCAAGATTTATTGCCTATCCCTAGTTGCCCTTGAGAAGGTGATGGTGAGCTTCCTTCTTGAATTGCTGCAGTCCATGTGACATAGATAGACCGACAATGCCATTAGGGAGGAAATGCCAGGATTTTTACCCAGGAACGCCAAAGGAACAGTGATATATTTCCAAGTCAGGACGGTAAGTGTCTTGGAGGGGAACTTGTAGACAGTGCTGTTCCCATGTATCTGCTGCCCTTGTCCTTCGAGATGGACATGATCATGGGTTTGGAAGGTGCTGATGAATTTCTGTTGATGCGGTGTGCATGGATTTCCAGAAGGTGTTTGATACTGTGTCACAGTAGGTGTCCAGAAGGTGTTTGTTACTGATTTGTGAGGAAAGTTATAGCTGATAGAATAAAAGAAACTGTAACAACATGGATGAAAAATTGGCTGAATGATAGGAAATAGAGAGTTATGGTCAATTGTCATTTTTTGTGCTGAAAGAGGTTTGTCGTGAAGTTCCTGAGATGTCAGTATTGGGATTCTTGCTTTTTCTGATATTTATTAATGATTAATAATGGTGATTAATAATGATTAATAATAATGGTGTGTGCAGGTCACAATTTCAAAGTCTGTGGATGACACAGAACTTGGGAGAATTATAAATTTTAAGGAGGACAGTGTATAACATCAACAGGATATTAACATGTTGATGGAGTGGACAGATATCTGATAGATGAAGTTCAATGTGGAGAAGTGTGAGACCATAAGACATAGGAGCAGAATTAGGCCATTCAACCCATTGAGTCTTCTCCACTATTCAATGAGATCACAACTGACCTGATAATCCCCACCTCCACTTTTTTGTCTTTTCCCCATAACCCCGATTACCTCACTGATTAAAAATCTGCCTATCTCAGCCTTGAATATACTCAATGAACCAGCCTCGACAGCCCTCCACAGATTCACTGCCCTCTGAGAGAAAAATTTCCTCGTCTCTGCCTTAAATATGCAACCCATTATTCTGAGATTATAACCTCTTGTCCCAGACTCTCCCACAAGAAGAAACAATCCCTGAGGTAAGAGATAGTAGGAACTGCAGATGCTGGAGCATCCGAGACAACAAGGTGCAGAGCTGGATGAACACAGCAGGCCAAGCAGCATCATAGGAGCAGGAAGGCTGACGTTTCGGGCCTAGACCCTTCATCAGAAATGGGGGAGGGGAATGGGGTTCTGAAATAAATAGGGAGAGAGGGGGAGGCGGATAGAAGATGGACAGAGGAGAAGACAGGTGGAGAGGAAACAGACAGGGCAAAGAGGCGGGGATGGAGCCAGTAAAGGAGATTGTAGGTGGGGAGGTTGGGAGGGGATAGGTCAGTCCAGGGAGGACGGACAAGTCAAGGGGGCGGGATGAAGTTAGTAGGTAGGAGATGGAGGTGCGGCTTGAGGTGGGAGGAGGGGATAGGTGGGAGGAAGAACAGGTTAGGGAGGTGGGGACGAGCTGGACTGGTTTTGGGATGCGGTAGGGGGAGGGGAGATTTTGAAGCTTGTGAAATCCACACTGATACCATTGGGCTGCAGGGTTCCCAAGCGGAATATGAGTTGCTGTTCCTGCAACCTTCGGGTGGCATCGTTGTGGCACTGCAGGAGGCCCAGGATGGACATGTCGTCTGAGGAATGGGAGGGGGAGTTGAAATGGTTCGTGACTGGGAGGTGCTATTGTTTATTGCGAACCGAGCGTAGGTGTTCTGCAAAGTGGTCCCCGAGCCTCTGCTTGGTTTCACCGATGGAGAGGAGGCCACAACGGGTACAGCGGATGCGGTATACCACATTGGCAGATGGGCAGGTGAACATCTGCTTGATGTGGAAAGTCTTCTTGGGGCCTGGGATGGGGGTGAGGGAGGAGGTATGGGGGCAGGTGTAGCACTTCCTGCGGTTGCAGGGAAAAGTGCCGGGTGTGGTGGAGCTGGAGGGGAGTGTGGAGCGGACAAGGGAGTCACGGAGAGAGTGGTCCCTCCGGAAAGCAGATAAGGGTGGGGAGGGAAAGATGTCTTTGGTGGTGGGATTGGATTGCAGATGGCAGAAGTGTTGGAGGATGATGCGTTGGATCCGGAGGTTGGTGGGGTGGTACGTGAGGATGAGGGGGATTCTTTCTTGGTTGTTATTGCGTGGACGGGGTGTGAGGGATGAGTTGCAGGAAATGTGGGAGACACGGTTGAGGGCGTTCTCGACCACTGAGGGGGGGATGTTGTCCTTGAAAAACGAGGACATCTGAGATGTATGGGAGTGGAATGCCTCATCCTGGGAGCAGATGTGGCGGAGGCGAAGGAATTGGGAATAGGGGATGGCATTTTTGCAGGAAGGTGGGTGGGAGGAGGTGTATTCTAGGTAGCTGTGGGAGTCGGTGGGCTTGAAATGGATATCGGTTTCTAGGTGGTTGCCCGAGATGGAGACAGAGAGGTCCAGGAAGGAGAGAGAGGTATTAGAGATGGTCCAGGTGAACTTAAGGTTGGGGTGGAAGGTGTTGGAAGGGGGTGGAAGTGGATGAACTGTTCGAGCTCCTCGTGGGAGCACGAGGCGGCGCCGATACA
>NW_025979871.1:0-5906 GCF_021869965.1 Rhincodon typus | reverse complement strand
TGCTGCTTGGCCTGCTGTGTTCATCCAGCTCTGCACCTTGTTGTCTCGGATTCTCCAGCATCTGCAGTTCCTACTATCTCTGTACTTTCTCTGTGACAGGTTGGATATACATCAGATATAGGCCCTTCCACAATCTCAGGACAGCTCAAAGTGTTTTACAACTAACGAGGTATATTTTGAAGTGCAGACACTGGTGTAATGTAGGAAACAGGAAACTGGGCAGGCAATTTGTGCTAAACAAGATCTCACAACAGCAATGTGAAAGCCACCATAAAATTCAAGTCATCCTTTCTTTTCAGGCTCTGAATAGGTGGAACTTTTACTATGTAATGTAATTTCCAGGCTTACAAAATGCCTTAGATCACTATTAATGTAGAAAAATGACCCAAAGCATTTTGAAGGAAAGTAAAACAGATAAAATTTGACACTGAGCTACGTTAAGTATATTAATACAGGTGAACCAAAGTTTGGTCAAGGAGGTAGCTTTACGAAACATTTTAAAAGAAGAGAGAGGTGTTTAGCACACTTGCCTTCATTGCTTAGATGTGTGAGCATAAGAGTT
This sequence comes from Rhincodon typus, assembly GCF_021869965.1. NCBI lineage: Eukaryota > Metazoa > Chordata > Chondrichthyes > Orectolobiformes > Rhincodontidae > Rhincodon > Rhincodon typus. Next base: position 5,344 of record NW_025979871.1, on the reverse strand, counting down.
GGGATGTTGTGTTGAATTTGTACATTGGTGGGGCCCCTTCTGGAGTACTGTGTCCAGTTCTGGTCAGCCTGTTAAGGGAGGGATATTATTAAACAGGAGAAGGTTCAGAAAAGATTTACCAGATGTTGATGGGAACGGAGGGTTTGAGTTATAAGGAGAGGCTCAGTAGTCTGGGACTTTCTTCACTGGAGCATAGGAGGTTGAGGGTTGACCTTAAAGAGGTTTATAAAATCATAAGGGACATGAATAGGGTGAATGGCAGGTGTCTTTTTCTCAGGGTGGGGGATTTCAAGAATTTGGGAGAACAGTCAGGAGACAAAATTGTTCATTCTGTAGTCAAAGCACAGATTAAAGTTTCAGCTTTGACTGGACACTTACTGTTGGCGGGCAGGTCAGGGAAATGTGATAACAAGGTGTGGAGCTGGAGGAACACAGCAGGCCAGGCAGCATCAGAGGAGCAGGAAAGCTGACGTTTCGGGTCTGGACGCTTCTTCAGAATTTCTTCGGAAATGTTCCTGGCGGTGCTTTCTTCTGTGTTACAGCACCATCTACTCGATTATTCAGGTACTGCGATAATGTCCTTGTGATATTTCTCAGTTAACGGATAGAGTCATAGAGACGTACAGCACAGAAACAGACACTTTGGTCCAACTCATCTGTGTCAGCCAGACATCCTAAATAAATCTAGTCCCATTTGCCAGCATTTGCGCCATATCCCTCTAAACTCTTCCTATTCGTATACCCATCCAGATGCCTTTTAAATGTTGTAACTGTACCAGCCTCCACCACTTCCTCTGGCAGCTCATTCCATACACACACCACCCACTGCTTGAAAATGTTGTCCCTCAGGTCCCTTTTAAATCTTACCCCTCTCACCTTAAACCTATGCTCTCTAGTTTTTGGACTCTCCCACCCTGGGGAAAAGACCTTGTCTATTTACCCTATCCATGCCCTTCATGATTTTATAAACCTCTATAAGGTCACCCCTCAGGCTCTGACGCTCCAGGGAAAATAACCCCAGCCTATTCAGCCCCTCCCTGTAGCTCAAACCCTCCAACCGCAGCAACATCCTCGTAAATCTTTCTGAACCCTTTCAAGTTTCACAACATCCTTCCTATAGCAGGGAGACCAGAATTTCACTCAGTATTCCAATAATGGCCTCACCAATGTCCTGTACAGCTGCAACATGATCTCCCAGCCCCAATACTCAATGCACTGACCAACAAAGACAAGTATAACAAATGCCTTCGTCACTATCCTATCGACCTGTGACTCCACTTTCAAGGAACTATGAACCTACAATCCAAGGTCTCTTTGTTCAGCAACACTCCCCAGGACCTTACCATTAAATGTATAAGTACTGTCCTGATCTGACTTCCCAAAATGCAGCACTTCATATTTATCTAAATTCAACTCCATCTGCCACTTTTCGGCCCATTGGCCCATCTGATCAAGATCCCAGTGTACTCTGAGGTAACCTTCTTCACTGCCCACTACACCTCCAATTTTGGTGTCATCTGCACAGTTACTAACCATACCCCCTATATTCACATCCAAATCATTTATATAAATGACAAACGACAGTGGATCCAGCACCGATCCTTGTAGCACACCGCTGGTCACAGGCCTCCAGTCTGAAAAGCAACCCTCCACCACCACCCTCTGTCTTCTACCCTCGAGCCAGTTCTGTATCCAAATGGCTAATTCTCCCTGTATTCCATGTGATCTAACCTTGCTAACCAGTCTACCATGAGGAACCTTGTCAAATGTCTTACTGAAGTCCATATAGATCACATCCACCGTTCTTTCCTCGTCAATCCTCTTCGTCACAAAAAGAAAAGTTGCTGGAAAAGCTCAGCGCATCTGGCAGCATCTGTGAAGAAAAATCAAAGTTAAAGTTTCGGGTTGGTGATCCTTCCTCAGAACTGATGGTAGCTGGGAAAATGTCAGTTTATATGCAGAAGATAGGATAGGGGGAGGGGATAAGGAGTAAACGATAGGTGGACATGGAGCCCAAAGAGAGAGAAGAGCATTTGAACAGACAAAGGAGTTGATAACGATCAGGCCAGGAGGGTGAATAGTTGTTAGTGGGGACTGTTAGTGGGTAACAATGGATAGAATGGAGTGGCAGGCTGTGTGATAACAAGGCCTGGTGTGTGGGGTTGGGGGCTGGGACATGGGAGAGTTTAGGCCCTAAAGACCCTTCTGAGAAAGGGTCACTGGACCCGAAACATTAACTTTGATCTTTCTTCACAGATGCTGCCAGGCCCGCTGAGCTTTTCCAGCAACTTCTGTTTTTGCTCTTGATTTACTTTCTTTTGGTTTTTAATCCTCTTCATTACTTCTTCAAAACACTCAATCAAGTTAGTGAGACACGATTTCGCACACACAAAGCCATGTTGACTATCCCTAATCAGCCCTTGCCTTTCCAAATACATCCAAATCCTGTCTCTCAGAATTCCCTCCAACTACCTGCCCACCACTGATGTCAGGCTCACCGGTCTTTTGTTCCCTGGCTTTTCCTTACCGCCTTTCTTAAATAATGGCACCACATTAGCCAACCTCCAGTCTTCTCGTGGCTTTTGATGATACAAATATCTCAGCAGGGGGCCTAACAATCACTTCCCTAGCTTCCCACAGAGTTCTGTGGTACCTGATCGATCATTTAATATGATATGTATAAGAAACATTTAGCATTGGTATAGCACCTTTCATGATCCCAGGATGTTCGAAAGTGTTCGGTAGTTAGTGAAGTTCTCTTTCAATTGTGGTCATTTTTGTAAAGGAGGAAAGTGGCAGACAATGTGTGCACAGCAAGAGCCCACAACAGCAATATCTGCCCAATCTGCATTTATGATTTTGGTTGAAGGATAAATATTGACAGAGAAGAATAAAATCATAGAATTTTACAATGTGAGCTTGATAGGGAGAAACCATTTCAAGTGACAAACGGACTAGTAATGAGAGGACACTGCTTGAGGCAGTTAACAAAACAGCAAGGAGAGGTGTCGGACCAATTGATTCATAGAATCACAGAATTACTACAGTCCAGGAGGAGGCAATTCGGCACATCGGGTCTGTGTCGGTTCTCCAAATGAGCATCTCACCTAGTGCCATCCTCTCTCTAGTGCTGCACATTCTTCCTTTTCAAATAAACATCTATTGCTGTCTTTTATTCATTCACGGGATGAGGGCATCGCTGGCCAGGGCAGCATTTGTTGCCCATCCCTAATTGCCCAGAGAGCAGATAAGAATCAACCACATTGCTGTGGGTCTGGAGTCACATGTAGGCCAGACCAGGTAAGGATGGCAGTTTCGTTCCCTAAAGGGATATTAGTGAACCAGATGGGTTCTTTTCCCCCCAGCAATTGACAATGGATTCATGGTCATCATTAGACTCTTAATTCCAGATATTTTTCACTGAATGCAAATTCCACCATCTGTCATGGCAGGATTTGAACCCCAGTCTCCAGAACAGTACCTGGGTGTCTGGATTAACAGTCCATCAATAATACCACTGGACTATCATCTTCTTTAATGTCTGATTGAACCTGTCTCTACTGCACTCTCAGGCAGGCAAAATGTTTTCCTGATCACTTTTTCTTGTTTTACAGAAACTTTAAATCTGTGCCTCTTGCTCTTGATGCTTTCCTGAGTGTGGACAGTTGCTCCTTATTTATTGATAAGCTCTCTCAACGTCCAGACACAGAGACAATGAGTCAAATGGCTTTGTGGTGTACTGCATCGTCTTGTTGTTGGCAACGGTCACGGTAGAAGGCTGGCTCCAGAAACTGATCTCCAATTCACCAGAAGGTCCTCTGTCAAGGTTCAAGGTTCACTGGAACCAGGTGAGCCTGATACACTGGCCAAAAAACCACAAACAGCATCTCACTTTCTTCTGCTGCAAAAAGGGTCAGGGAGCAGAATGCTACCACCTCAACATCCTGAAAACTGGGATCATCAATACTGGCCCCGGTTTGATGAGGTGAATGAAAAATTTCTTGTGAAAATGAGACTGTATCAATTACACCACTAATTTTTCATAGAATCATATAGTTGTACAGCACAGAAACAGACCCTTCAGTCCACCCTCCATACTGACCAGGTATCCTAAATAAATCCAGTCCCATGTGCCGGCATTTGGCCCATATCCCTCTAAAACCTTTCTAGATGTACCCATCCATATGCCTTTTAAATGTTGTAATTGTACCAGCCTCCACCACTGCCTCTGGCAGCTCATTCCATACACGCACCACCCTCTGTGTGAAAGAGTTGCCCCTTGGGTCTCTTTTAAATCTTGCCCGTCCCACCTTAAAGCTATACCCTCTAGTTTGGGACTCCCTTATCCTGAGAAAAAGACCTTGGCTATTCATCCTATTCATGCCTGTCATGATTTTATGAACACCTATAAGGTCACCCCTCAGCCTCCAACACTCCAGGGAAAATAGCCACAGCCTATTCAGCCTGTCCCTATAGCTCAAACCCTCCAACCCTGGCAACATCCTTGTAAATCTTTTCTGAACCCTTTCAAATGTCACAATATCTTTCCTGTAGCAGGGAGACCAGAACTGAACACAGTATTCCAAACATGTCCTAACCAATGTCCTGTACAGCCACAAAAATACTACCCAACTCCTATACTCAATGCACTGACCAATAAAGACAAGCATACCAGATGCCTTCTTCACTATCCTATCGACCGTGACTCCACTTTCAAGGAACTATGAACCTGCTCTCCAGGGTCTATTTGTTTGGCCACTCTCTCCAGGACCTTACCATTAAGTGTATAAGTCCTGCCCTGATTTGCCTTTCCAAAATGCAGCACCTCACATTTATCTAAATTAAATGCCTTTGGCCTTTGGCCCATCTGATCAAGGTCCCGTTGTACTCTGAGATAACCTTCTTCACTGTCCACTACACCTCTAATTTTGGTGTCAACTGCAAACTTACTAACCATACCTCCTATATTCACATCTAAATTATTTGTATAAATGATGAAAAGCAGTGACCCAGCACTGATCCTTATGGCACACCGCTGGTCACAGGCCTCCAGTCTGAAAAGCAACCCTCCACCACCACTCTTTGTCTTCTACCTTCGAGCCAATTTTGTATCCAAATGGCTAGCTCTCCCTGGATTCCTTGTGATCTAACCTTGCTAACCAGTCTATCATGCAGACCTTGTCAAGCACCTTACTGAAGTCCATATAGACAACATCCACCGCTCTGCCTTCATCAATATTCTTTGTCAGTCTTTCAAAAAACTCAGTCAAGTTACTGAGACATGATTTCCCATGCACAAAGCCATGTTGACTATCTCTAATCAGTCCTTGCCTTTCCAAATACA
>NW_025979870.1:0-5907 GCF_021869965.1 Rhincodon typus | reverse complement strand
CTTGGCCTGCTGTGTTCATCCAGCCCTGCACCTTGTTGTCTCGGATTCTCCAGCATCTGCAGTTCCTACTATCTCTGATTCAAGTACATTTTTACATTTCTCTGAGATTTGTCTGTATCATAGAATCCCTACAGTGTGGAACCAGGCCCTTCAGCCCAACAAGTCCATACCAACCCTCTCAGCATCCCACCCAGACCCATCCCGCACAACCCACACAATCTACACATCCCTGGACACTATGGGCAATTTAGCATGGCCAATCCACCCTAACCTGCACATCTTTGGACTGTGGGAGGAAACCGGAGCACCCGGAGGAAACCGATGCAGACACGGGAAGAATATGCAAACTCCACACTTGCAGTCATCCGAGGGTGGAATCGAACCTGGGTGTCTGGCGCTCTGAGGCAGCAGTGCTAAGCACTGAGCCACCGTGCTGTCCTAAATTATGAAGAGGCGATAATAACTTTCATTGCTTAGTATATAGTATGGTTTTGTAATGGCTGTTGATTTTCCAGACACAGAATAGCACTTGCAATAACTTGTCAGATGGTGCACGTTTTTTTGGGGATTAATTTTCATCTCTCTATTCTTCTAGCTTTCTCTCAACATAACTTTGGATCACAAGAGCAAAATTTTCCAAAGCTTGAATGGGGCTGTAGGTAAGTTCTGAACTCCTGCTTACAGTATCAGTGTGATATGATAATGAACTGCAAATGTTAGGCAGCAAGCAACTCTCTGCCAATTTACTTTTTTTGCACATAACTATTATTTTCTGTTCTCAGTCATTAGGAGAAGCTGCTGATATGATGCAGAGCTTGTATTAGTAAACTGTATTTTTAATATGTTTGCACCCAGTTCCCTTTCAAATATCACTGTAACATTCTTTCTTAAATTGTGGATCTTTCTAATTTGAGATTCTGAGCAAATTTTGTCCCAGATGGGTTCAACTTCTACTTAGACTGGGCTAAGTTTGATTATACTTCACGCTAAAGGAGATATAACTTCACTTTTGTTCTGCTGTCAATCGAGGCTATAAACTGGAACAGAGAGCCACGCTGCATCACCTTCAGCGATGGGTTATTAAATGGTTTTAGCCTTAGTATTGTCATTTATTGAAGTTGTGTGTTAAATTGGGCAGACCTGTTAATGGGCTTCTGCCCTGATCTCTCGGTGAGGGATGGATGGATTTGGAATGGAAAAGTAGCATCACTTTAAAGGAAATGGAAAAATCAATCAGGTTGTGAAGCCATTTCTACAGACAAAGAATTTAGTCATCAACGTTTTGCACTGTGCATATTTTAGAATCCAGTCAGATTTGTACTGTCCACAAAGCAACCAATCTGACCAATTACTGCCCCATTGGCAAAGTGTTGAAAGATGTCTTTAATGGTGCCATCAAATGGCCCTCAACAACAACCTGCTCAGCGATGACTCTGTTTGGGTCATGCCAGAGCCACTCTGTTCCACGTCTGTCCAGTGTTGGTCAAAGCATAAGCCAGTGTTTCATCCCAACCCCTCCCCTCCCATGTCATCTCCAGTAGCGGCTGACAAGCTGGGGCAAGGCAATGAAGTTAAAATTGGTGGGTGGGTCACATTGCCATTTTCACACCTCCAACCCCAACGCCAGTCGGTATCACAGGATCCCATACTACATCACAAGGCTACCAAGTAAAAATCCCTGGTGGGCTAGCTGCAGGCCCAAGAGCAAGAGTGTCCCCCTGTGTCTGGCAGAGACCCGCTCCAGCCTGCCTGACTAGCCTCTTACAAGATTGCCTTGTCTAACTTCAAATATTGCCTGCTCCAAGGCTCCATGATGGTGATTGTCTGCAATCCCAACAGTGTCCACTGCTCCTGGTGGTGCTGCTAGGACTAGACAGCTCCCAGACATTTGGTTTGGAGGCCGATCTTCCCACATCAGGACGTGACCTTGGGCTTCACCACTGCCTGACGGTCATAAATTCAGGCATGTTCCCAACTGGCCATCTAATTGGCAGGGCCACTGTCTCTCCTAAAATTCATCCCAGGCACAAAAGAATAGAATTCAAGTGGTAACAAGGTGTAGAGCTGGATGAACACAGCAGGCCAAACACAGCTTCAGAGGAGCAGGAAAACTGGGTCTGGACCCATTTCTGAAGAAGGGTCCAGGCCTGAAACGTCAGCCTTCCTGCTCCTCTGATGCCGCCTGGCCTGCTGTGTTCATCCAGCTCTACACCTTGTCATCTCAGATTCTCCAGCATCGGCGGTTCCCACTATCTCAGAATTCAAGCGGTGCTTGATGCCGTGGACATCAAGGCAGCATTTAACTTGAGCATATCATCATAAACTTTATCAAAATTGACTTCAGAGGGAAGACCCTGCCCTGTCTGGAGTCACCTAGCACGAAGCAAAATGTCGGTTGTATTCAGAAGCTGCATGAGATTGCTGCAGAGGTTCCTCAGGGTAGTGTGCTAAGTCCATGTTTCATGAGTGACCTTCCCTCCACCGTAAAGTCGAAAGTGTTTGCTGATGGTTGTGCAGTGTTCCGTTCCATTCGTAACTTTTCAGGTAGTGTAGTGATCTGCGTCTGCATACAGCAAGGCCTGGAAAATATTTTGGTTTTGGCCTGATGAGTAACAAATGATATTCACACCACGCACATGTCAAGCATTGGCCGTCTCCAAACAGGACAGTCTGACCATGATTCAAAGCCATTTCCATCACTAAGTCCCCACCATCAACATGCTACTGGTTGCCGTTGATCAGGAACGTAACTGCGCCAACAGTCTAAATGCTGTGACTATCTGTCAACCTCCTGACTCCCCACTACTTGTTCACTATTCACAAGGCACAAGTCAGGAGTATAATGGAATATTCCCTATTTGCCTGGATGAATACAGCTCCAATACTTGGGCGGGGGGCGGGGAGGTGCGGGTGGGGGTCGTTGTGAAATTGCCACTGTCCTGGATAAGTCAACTCAACTGGATTGGCATCGAACTGACCCCTTAGATATTCCCTCCCACCACCAGAGTGGCAGCACTGTGTACCATCTGTAATTCACCAAACCTCTTCCACACTCCGGAACTTCTATCATTTAGAAGTTCAAGGGCAGCAGGTGCATTGGGATGCCACCACCTGCAAGTTCCCTTCTTAAGTCACGCAGCATTAAAAATCCTCAAACCCCCTTTCTAACAGCACTGTGGTGTCTCCACTCCATATGAACACAGCAGTTCAGAGAGATTCTTCTTCACCATCTTCTCAAGTGGACTTTAAGGCAAGAGACAGATGGTGCTGGCCTCCCTAGGAATGCTCGCACCCCTCAAAATGTGAAAGCTATGTGACAGAAATTATTCCATAGAAACAATAAATCAGCTTCTGATAAGTTAGTTATTCATTTACAAGGGATATCTCTCTAATTGAGGTATGAAACCTGAGTGAGAGGCGTTGTTTTGGTGTGCCAAGCCACAAACACGGTTTTCAGAATTCTTCAGTTCAGCTTTTACTTTGACTACATTTAATTGAAAACACTGATTTTTGCCAGTTCACATGATTTCCTAAAACCTTGTGATTTTTGTTCATCTTGCCCAATTCAATTTTGTGCAGCGCTTTCTCTTACATATGGTATAATGTTATGTTGAAGGAAGAGTAGGTTTGTAAGATCTAAGGTCTGAAAAATTCTCACTGACTTGTGAAAGGTTAATGAAATAAAATTTCCGCAAGTCTCCATAGGTTCTAAGAGTTCATGGTTTTCTGGATGACAAATCTGAAATAATGCTCGACTCATTGCAAATTCTGCGAATGGACTATCACCAGAGTTTTTAAAGTGCTAGTATTGTCTAGCACTTGGATTTCATCAATAAACTAGATGGGAATTTGTAAAAAAAAAAAAAAAATGTCAATGGTGTGTAGCAGTTTTATTATTAAACCAAAAGCCTGAATGATAATCTGGTATACATTTCACGAAGGTCTGGTAGGAGCAGATTGAATAGCAGGTCTATTCACTAAATGGAAATATTGGAAGGCTGTGAAGAGAAGAATAAAAGAATGAGACTAATTGATCTCAGGGAGCAGGTACAGGCAGAATGGGCCAAAAGGCCTACTGTGCATATGTAAAGGTAGAAGGTAAAATCGCCATTGTCTTACCAAACCATAGGGCTGCCCTCACTAGAGAGAGAGAGACAGCTGGTATGGTTTACCCTGAAGGCCATCAGACCTCAGATGAAGGGAGAGGTAGAGAAGGAGAATCCCTCATGGTAACCTCAGCTGGTGCAGGGATTGTTGGCATCACTTGTAAGTATTAAACCCACACTGTTGTTCACAATGTGTATGATAGCACTGCTGCCTCACAGTGCCAGGGACCCAGGTTCGATTCCACCTTCGGGCGACTGTCTGTGTAGAAATTTGCATATTTACAGCGTGTCTGCATGGGTTTCCTCTGGGTTATCTGGTTTCCTCCCACAGTCCAAAGATGTGCAGGTTAGATGGATTGGCCGTGCTAAATTGCCTGAAGTGTCCAGAGATGTGCAGGCTGGGTGGGTTAGCCAGGTTCCCTTTCCACAAAAAATGCAGGGTTACAGATAAGGGGTGGGGGGGTGTGATCGTTCTGTGGGTCTGGGTGGAATTCTCTTCAGCGGATCGGTGTGGACATGATGGGCCAAGTGGCTTGTTTCCACACTGTAGGGATTCTACCCAGGGAAGACTTGATCAAGGGCTTGAATAACCAACTCTGTATCTATGTTTCAGAAGATTTCTTGGTTACTTTAGTATCCTAACCTTTCTGATTAAGTATTGAAAATGTTTGTAACTTGCAATAAAACAAGCCTCCTACAGTGAATTTTAAAAGAAAAATTCTTCTTTGTTTTCAGATGAAGTAGAATTGCAGTTCGAACCAGCAAGGGTCAGAATCAGAAATATAATTTTCGACACGTTACCCATCCTCATCCATGGCAACAGACAGACCAAAGTATGGGAGTTACACTTTTAAATATCCAGATTGAAGCATCTTGCCTATATATTTGCTGCTCCTTTTCACAAGCTATTCTTAATCAAGTATGGATTACCAGTGTAGAATTATACAGCACAGAAACAGACTCCTCAGTCTAACCAGACCATGCCGAAAATGTTCCCAAACTAAACTAGTACCACCTGTCTGCGTTTGGCCCATTATCCCTCCAAACCTTTCTTATTCATGTACTTACCCAAATGTCTTTTAAATGGTGTAACTGTACCTGCATCCACCACTTTCTCAGGAAGTTCATTCCACACATGAACTGCTTTCTATGTCTTAAAAAAAAAAAAATTGCCCTTCATGTATTTTTTTAAATCTCTCTCCTCTCACCTTAAAAATATGCCCCCTAGTCTTGAAATCCTGCACCCTAGGGAAAAGACACCTGCCGTTCACCTTATCTATACCCCTCATTATATTATAAACCTTTATAAAGTCATCCCTCAACCTCCTATATCATATATAATGTATTGCTGGAGCTCGAACAGTGGCATTGAGACCCTATAGGAGGTGTGAAAGAGCAATGAGATAGCAACATCGTTCTCTTCTGTGTTTGCTTATTCCCTTTCCACAAAGTGGGAGTAAATTCTTGTTTCGTATCTGACATAAGAGAATAGCAAATGTAAGTCTCAACCTCACCATTTCGGTATGAGTCTGCCTACTCCTTTACTGTTCCATCAGGTTAGTGGTGCCTTGTTTTGGATGATTGCAGGTGGTGTTCTGTCAACCAGAGAGAGCTGTGTAGCAGAGATAGTAGGAACTGCAGATGCTGGAAAATCGGAGATAACAAGGTGTAGCGCTGGATGAACACAGCAGGCCAAGCAGCATCATAGGAGCAGGAAGGCTGACGTTTCGGGCCTAGACCCTTCATCAGAAAATGAATCTGATGCTGCTTGGCCTGCTGTGTTCATCCAGCTCTACACCTT
>NW_025979869.1:0-5907 GCF_021869965.1 Rhincodon typus | reverse complement strand
CTTTCCTGCTCCTCCGATGCTGCGTGGCCTGCTGTGTTCATCCAGCTCCACACCGTGTTATCTCTGACTCCAGCATCGGCAGTTCTTACTATCTCTATTTTAATGGTAGGCTTGTTTATATGACAGTACACCTTCAGTTTGATTTAGTTAAATTAAAAGAAACATGTGAAGCAATTTAACAAATGGTGACTGGGAGTACAGTGAACTTTTTCCCTGAGTAGTTTCCAGTCAATGGATATTCAGGCAGTATCTACTCATTACAATTCTTTTGCTAACTTTGAATCTCGAGGTGAGATTAACTGCATTTTAAAACAATGGAAGCTGGACAATTTTTTTTGTCTTCATCAAATAATTGACAGCTTTGGTATTTTGCTAAATCCTATCAAAGTAGGCCACTTGCTAATTAATTATGAAAATGACTAATCAGTATCATCCTGTGTTTGGAGGGAATTCTGAACAGCAGTAAACCACAGAATAATGGTGAAATCATTCCATTCTAGAGAAACTAAATGCAACAGAAAGCTGTTTAAATCGCTCTATGTTTTCAGCTCTCTCTTTCTCTGCATTCACCCCCAGGCCATCAATTTCGTGCCTTACTGCGTACATCATCATTCCTCTTTATCCCATGATCGATGGCCAAGTCTTTTCTTTACTCTTGGGCTGTGGGTGTTGCTGGCTGGGCCCAGCATTTATTGCCTGTCTCTAATTGCCCCTGGAGAAGGTGGTAGTGAAGTGCCTTTAAGGACGGTGCATTGGCTCAGAGATTAGCACTGCTGCCTCACAGCACCAGGGACCTGGGTTCCGATTCCACCCTCAGGCAACTGTCAATGTGGCGTTTGCATATTCGTAGAATCTGTATAGTGTGGAAACAGGCCATTCGGCCCAACAGGTCCACACTGCCCCTCCGAACAGCATCCCACTCAGACCTGTTCTCCTAACCCTGCAGTTCCCATGTCTAACCCACCTAACCTAGACATCCCTGGGCACTATGGGCAATTTAGCATGGCCAGTACACCTACCCTGCTCATCTTTGGACTGTGGGAAGAAACTGGAGCACCCAGAGGAAACCCATGTAGACACGGGGAGAATGTGCAAACTCCACACAGTTATCCGAGGCTGGGATTGAACACGGGTCCCTGGCGCTGTGAGGCAGCAGGGCTAACCACTGAGCCACTGTGCCACCCTAATTCTCCCCACCTCTGTGTGGGTTTCCTCTGGATGCTCCAGTTTTCTCCCACAGTCCAAAGATGTGCAGGTTAGGGTGGATTGGCCATGCTAAAATGCCAATAGTGTGCAGGTTAGGTGAGTTAGCCATGGAAAATGCAAGGTTACAGGGGATAGGATGGGGGGGTGGTGAGTCTGGGCGGGATGTTCTTCAGAGGATTGGTGTGGACTCGATGGGCTGATTGGCCTGCTTCCACACTGTAGGGATTCTCTTAATCTCTGCAGTCCGTGTGCTGAAGGATGATCCACATTAGAGAGTTCAGGATTTTGACCCAGTGACAGTGAAGAAATGGAGTTCCAAATCAGCACGGGGTCTAGCCTAGAACCAGAATCCCTAGCCTTCCCTAGCCCTCTTTACCTCTCCCTCCGTCCTTTAAATTGCTCCTTAAAACCTACTTCATGCCTTGATCATCAATTTTAATGTCTTCTTCTGTTTGTGTCAGTTACGTCTGCTCGCAGTTCTTTGAAAAGGCCTGAGGTATTTTCCTGTATAAATATAAGTTGTTAAAATGAGATTTACAGGTATCAGACAGAAGCTTTTCTGCTTTCTCTGTGACAGGATGTTCGAGAAGCATCAGGGTGAAACCATTAAGGGTTCTGTGGTAAATTCAAGGAAACGACTTCAGAACGTGTCTCACACACGCACACACACAGGCTCAGTGAACAGTAAGCACTATTGTTATTTGATAAATATGCAAGCTGGTTTGTATCTAGTCAATATGTTGTGGAGCTGGAGGAACACGGCAGGTCAGGCAGGACCTGATGAAATGTTGACTCTCCTGCCCCTCTGATGCTGCCTGGCCTGCTGTGTTCCTCCAGCTCCACACTGTATTGACTTTGACTCCAGCATCTGCAGTTCTCGCTATCTCCAGGTTTGTACCTAGCATTGAGAGTAACAGCCAATGGAGCTATCATATTTGCATTACCTCCAGCTACATACCACCTTAAAATACATCTTCCCCTCCCCTCTGCTGCAGCATTCTGCAGGGACTGTTCCCTCTGGGACACCCTGGTTCAGTCCTCCATCTCTCCTACCACTTCCTCATCCACTCACAGCACTTTTCCATTGCAATCGCAGAAAGTTTAACACTCGCCCATTCACCTCCTCTCTCCTCACTGGCCAAAGCCCCAAACACATCTGCCGCAAGTGAAGCAGCATTTTACTTGTACTTCTTTCAATCTAATGCACTGTATTCACTATTCACAATGCGGTCTACTTTACGTTGGTGAGACCAATCACAGGCTGGGTGACTGCTTTGTGGTTCCTCTGCTGCGACTGTAGGAATGACCCTGACTTTTCGGTCACTTGCCATATGAACAAACCACCTTGCTTGTGTGCAAACTCCCCATCCTGGGCCTGCTCAATGTCCTAATAGAGTGCAATGTAAGCCAGAGGAACAACACTGCATTTTCCACTTTAGGCACTAAGAACCTTGAGGTCTCAGTATAGAATTCGATAACTTCACTCAATGATTGCATGACCCGCAGTATGATTCTCTCCTTTTTCAAACCTTCATTTACTATCTCTATCATTTCTATACCAGCATTAACTACCCTTCTGTCTTTGGCTCTGCGTTCCCTCACTGTCTGTTCCACTTGGTCTTCCACACTCCTGCTGTCAACAGTTTTAAAAAAAAAACAATTTTTCAACCCGATTCAGTTGTGAAGAAAGTCATATCAGACTCAAAACATTAACTTTGGCTCTTTCTCTCCACATATGCTGTGCTGGACATCCTGAGTTTCTCCAGCAATTTCTGTGTTTATTTGAGATTTCCAGCATCTGCAGGATTTTGCTTTTAATTGAAGCTCTCTGTTGGGTGGGGGCTGAATGTTGGTTAGGGCACTTCTTGGTGTTTCTGAAAGGGTCAGACAGTTCTGCGTTCAAGCCACACAACAGCGATTTCAGCAATGATGCAAATAGCCCTTTCTAAATATTCTCAGGATGTGGGTGTTGCTAGCTGAGCCAGCATTTCTTGCCCATCCCTAGTTGCCTTTGAGAAGGTGCGGGTGAGCTGCCTTCTTGAACTGCTGCAGTTCACATGCTGTGGGTTGACCCACAATGATGTCACGGAGGAAATTCCAGAATTTTAACCCAGTGACAATGAAGGAACAGCGATATATTTCCGAGTTAGGATGGTATCAAGTAAAAGGGCTGCTTTGTCCTCAACGGAGTCGAATCTCTTGATGTGTTGTCGGAGCTGCACTCTTCCGGGCAAGTGGGAATATTCCATCATATTCTTGACTTGTGCCTTGTAGATAGTGGACAGGGAGTCAGAAGGTGAGTTACTCACTGCAGGATTCCCAGCCTTTGACCTGCTCTAGTAGCGGCTGTATTTATATGGCTAGTCCAGTTCAGTTCTTGGTCAATGGTAATCGCCAGGATGTTGATGGAGGTGCTTTATTGGATGAATTTTGAAGTGTGGTTATTATTACAATGTAAGAAAGATACAGGAAAATGGCAGCCACTCAGTGTGCAGCGTGTTCCCATAAACAACAATGAATGAATGACCTTTTCCTTTGTCAGCTGATTAAAGCGTTGTCAGCCAGGAAACTAGGAGAAATTTCTTACCCTGATTCGTGAGGAACATTTTCCACCAATCAGGGAAAACAGATCTGGCCTTAGCTTAAAACTCAGTTAGTAAGACAGTTCCTGTGGCAGCACAGCCCTTGGTCTGCACCACACGCTGGGAGCTTCAACCTACCACCTATGCTTGGGTTGGCATTGGTTGTTCTGCTACTTTGGTCCAGGGTAAGCATCCAACCCTGGATTCCAAGCTCTCTGCTTCAGTGGCCTTGTTGGGACGGGCTCAGGATTCACCCTCAATCAAGGCCCATGGGAACCTGGGCTGGAACTTGGCTGCTTCTAGATCCAAACTTGTCTTTATCCCTCTAGTTCCATCCCTGATGCTAATGAACCTACAAACAGTGTCTCAGGAAAGAATTGTTGACCCACTACCTGCCCTCTTGAATTGTTTGGAACAAGAGTCTTGTAAGGAATCCAGTACAGCCAACTCTGTCCAATCTGTTCTGTTGATACAAACTTCCATTATAGTTTGCCTTTTTTTTTACCCCCTTCCCCTCTCCCTGCCCCCACCAGTGTTGATAGGGCCTCCTCCAGGTCTACTATATTTTCCATACTTCTGCTCTTACACCTCGCTCTTCCTCACAGAATCATGATCAGCTTCCCCTTACCCTCGCCTTCCAACCCACCAGCCTCTGTCTTCAACAGATCATTTTTCACCAGCTCCAGCTTGAGGCCCTTACAGATCCATCCTCCCCTCCCTGTTCAGCATTCTAAGGGACCATTCCCACTGTGACAACTTGGTCCACTCCTCAATTAACCCCAATACCCCAACCCCTTCCCCGGGCTTCTTTCCATGAAAGCACAGGAAGTGTAATTCCTGCCCGTTCACCTTCTCTCTCCTTGCTGTGCAATGTGTCAAACACTCCCTCCAGGTGTCTTCCTTTCAATCCAGTGTACATTATTTACTGCCCACAATGTAGTTTGCTGTACATTGGAGAGACAAACACAAGTTGGGTGGCCACTTCGCTGAATAGCTCTATTCAGTTCTCAAGCATAATCCCAAATTCTGTTGACCTGTCATTTTAATTGTCCATTGTGCTGTCACACTGGCATCCCTGTCCTTGGCCTGTGACACTGTTTCAATGAAACACAACAAAGCTGAGGTACAACAGCTTATCTTTCAATGCAGCCTTCTCTGAACTCAACAATAAGTTCGGCAATTTCTGACAATGAACTCTACCTCCATTTTGTTTCCATTTCTCTGAAAATTTTGCTTTTTTTTTCCTTCCTGTGAGCTGTAGGCACATCTTGTGCCATTTCCATTCTCTTTGACCTTGGAGGACCAACTTTTCTATTATTCAGTTTTCCTGTATCCTGTGTTATTACACACTTTTTGTTGTTGTTGTCCCTTCTGGCCCTTGTTCAAAACTTATGACATTTTGAACAGTTCTCAGCTCTGGTGAAAGGTCACAGACCAGAAAGGTTAAACCTAGACAACAAGGTGCAGGGCTGGATGAACACAGCAGGCCAAGCAGCATCATAGCAGCAGAAAGGCTGACGTTTCGGGCCTAGACCCTTCATCAGAAAAGGGGGAGGGGAAGGGGGTTCTGAAATAAATAGGGAGAGAGTGGGAGGCGGATAGAAGATGGATAGAGGAGAGGATAGGTGGAGAGGAAACAAACAGGTCGAAGAGGCGGGGATGGAGCCAGTAAAGGTGAGTGTAGGTGGGGAGTTAGGGAGGGGATAGGTCAGTCCAGGGAGGACCGACAGGTCAAGGGGGCGGGATGAGGTTAGTCGGTAGGAGATGAGGGTGCGGCTTGAGGTGGGAGGAGTGGATAGGTGGGAGGAAGAACAGGCTAGGGAGGCGGGGACGAGCTGGACTGGTTTTGGGATGCGGTAGGGGGAGGGGAGATTTTGAAGCTTGTGAAATCCACATTGATACCATTGGGCTGCAGGGTTCCCAAGCGGAATACGAGTTGCTGTTCCTGCAACCTTCAGGTGGCATCGTTGTGGCACTGCAGGAGGCCCAGGATGGACATGTCGTCTGAGGAATGGGAGGGGGAGTTGAAATGGTTCGCGACTGGGAGGTGCAGTTGTTTATTGCGAACCGAGCGTAGGTGTTCTGCAAAGCGGTCCCCGAGCCTCCGCTTGGTTTCCCC
>NW_025979868.1:0-5907 GCF_021869965.1 Rhincodon typus | reverse complement strand
AACAAACAGACATTGGAATTTGACTCTATCGAACAAACAATCCAAAGTCACCTCTTACTTGTACACGATTATATTTACAAAATATTTGAGGAACCAGGAGAGTCTGATAACTGAATGGACCCCCATTTCCCTGCAGGTGAAAGACCTCAGACAGTGGTCTTTCCCACTCCTCCTTCCCTTGAAAACAGGGAAGTATCAGCAATAACTGCGATTTGCGAAAGTAAGATATAATTTTGGTAAAGGACATTAGTTGTTTTTTCTTTAAAAAAAGGAAGACAATGTCAAATCTACCTGAAAGTGAGTAAATGTTTTCTCATAATCACCTTGCACAGAGTTACATTCCTGTTTCTTGTCCTGGATGGGCTTCAGCAAGGTTCTCAATTTCTCCTGAACAAATAAAGCTCATTAATTTGTACATGTCTGAGTATAAAATAACGAGAAAATTAAATGACATGTAGTTTATCTGTTGAACATTCTTTCAGCTCTCATTTGCTTGATTAGAAGTGAAGAGGCGACCCAGTAGAGGTGGTTAAGCTGATAAAGGAATCGATAGATTTTACATAGGAGCGCAGGATTTAGGACAAGTAGGCCATTCAGCCCTTTGAGATATTTGGCTATTCGATACGTTGATGGCTGAACAAGTCGTAGTCTCGATTACACTTTCCTGCCTAAACCTTCTCTACCCAATGTCCTCCATAACCCTTCGCCCCTGTCTAGCACATATCTAACTAACTCAGCCTTAAATAAATTCAGTAATCCAGCCCCCACAGATTAATAACCATGTGAGAGAAAAAGATCTTAACTTTGCCTTAAAAGGGATAACAAGGTGTAGAGCTGGATGAACACAGCAGGCCAAGCAGCATCATAGGAGCAGGAAGGCTTTGCCTTAAAAGGGGTTGATTTTAAACTGTGTCCCCTTGTTCTAAACTCTCCTGCAGGGGGTGGGGAAGTATCCTTTTAGTATTTGCCCTGTCAAGTCCTCATTAGGGATTTTATATTTCAATAAGATCACCTCTCACTCTTTCCAATCCGACAGTCCATCTTTGCCAGCTGAGAGTCTGGTCCAAGGAAGTTAGAGCTGGGCCACCCCAGCGTGCCTGCAAGAAACACTTCTTCACACAAAGGGAACTGACTATTTTGAACGCTGTTTGCCCCACCCCAACCTGCCCCAAAGCTGGAGAACTGGAAGCTTTCAGAAAGTTCAGGCCTGAGGGGAATAGATTTTTGTAAAGTGAGAATCAGACAGGTATAGACCGTTACAATCCCAGCTGATGGTAATACCGGACAAGTTAGATATTGGGGTGGAAACTACTTTGATAGTCGATAAGTCTGATTTTTTGCAGTTTGGTTACCATTGTGTTCAGTCACTGAATATATTCACATCAGCAGGCTAATGTTCTTTCAATGGAAGGAAACAAGTTCATTACACAAAAGAAAAAAAATAACAAGACAATTTACAGGCATATATACACATATATAGTATATAAAACTATGCGTTATTTGTGTGTATACACACATGCACACACAGGTAAACTGGCAATTCTGAATGACCTTTACATAACAGCAAAGAGAGAAAAATTCACCCTTTTCTCAACAATATCCATTACAATCAACCCCAGTGAACTGTCACTCCCGTCTTAACCATTTATGGAATCCCTACACTGCAGAAATTGCCATTTGAGTCTGCACCGACCTTCTGAAGATCATCCTACCTTACCCCTATATTTCCCATAGCTAATCCAACCAGCTCAAATGGCCCTGGACACTTTGGGACAATTTAGCATGGTTCAATCCACCTAACCTCATCAGTCCCCTGGCCCGGATTCGCAGGCTGAGCTGAGGCTCCAGGTCCGTAGCTAGGCCGGAGGCGACTTGTGGGGATGAAAGGGACAGCAGAGGACCCTTAAAAATCGATGACCGGCAGCAGTATCTGGAGGGGTGTTGGATGGGGAACAGGATGCCTAGAGCACACGCATCCCCTGGAGACCATGGCTCCAGCTCGGGAACTGTGCTCGGAGGAGTGGTGACAGTGATGGCCCGTAGCCGAAACCCCAGACCCCGGCCAATGTCAAGCAGCAACTGAAGGAGCAGCGGAGGAGGAACAATGAGAAGAGAGAAAAGTGAACTCTACTGCCGTAAAATCTTGATCATATTCTGTGTTTCAAGGTGGCGCCAGGGGACGGTGACATTTTGCGTACAGCACGCGAGAAAACACTTTTCACTGTATTTTTACATACATGTGACAAGGAATCTAAATCTATGGACTGTGGAAGGAAATCAGAGCACCAAGCAGAAACCCATATGGACAAGGAGAGAACATGCAAACTCTGCACAATCACACAAGATTGGGATTGAACTTGGGTCCTGGGCACATTGCTAACAACTGAGCCAACCACGTCAACCTGAGATGCTTGCTTAGGTGCAGAGGTTGCAATGATTCTTTTTGATGGCTTTCAATACATTCACCAGACGTAATAGTATCCAATGTTGTCTGAGGAATTCACTGATTAATTATAGATGCTGGCTATTTCATTGACACTTGCAAACTGAACTTTAATATATGCCATGACTCGTTAAGATGATAAAACAGTTTTAAGACTTTTTTTCCAGCTCAGAAACCCTGGACTGTCACAAATGAACAGTATTTGTGCCAGAATGGAAGTATTCTCCTGTGATAGCAAATTCCACAGGCTCGTCACTCTCTGAGTGAAGACATTTCTTCAGATCTCAGTCCTAAATGGTATACCCTCTATCCTTACAATATGATCCCAGCCCACAGTTTCTCTGTACTGGTTTATAAGTGCCATTTATAACAACCAAATAGGTTCAGAGATAGTAGGATCTGCCAATGCTGGAGAATCTGAGATAACAAGGTGTAGAGCTGGATGAACACAGCAGGCCAAGCAGCATCAGAGGAGCAGGAAAGCTGATGTTTCAGGTCTGGACCCTTCTTCAGAAACCCTCATTTCTGAAGAAGGACCCAGACCCAAAACGACAGCTTTCCTGCTCCGCTGATGTTGCCTGGCCCGCTGTGTTCATCCAGCTCTACACCCTGTTAACCAAATAGGTTCTATGTTTTTTCCTCTGAAAACAGTTTTTCAAAAAAAAATTGCACAAATCCCTGCAATTACAGGAAACGGTGTTGACCTTATCGGCTTATGATTGTGATAAGGGGTTGGTTAGCTTGGACGGCTAATGCAGAGTAACATCAACAGTGTGAGTTCAATCCCTGTACAGACGGGGGGTGACATGAAAGATTCTCCTTCTCAACCTCTTCCCATTGCCAGAGATGTGGGAATCCTTGGGTTAAACACTATCAGTGGTCTCTTTCTAATGAGAGAGCAGACCTAAGATCCTGTAGGACTGTAATGACTTTATAATTGTGACAGACATGAAGTTCACAGATATCTATAATTAACAAGCATTAGTTAAACTTACCGTTAACTAGGTTGGGCTTCTTTTACAAAGGGGTCTGGGCAGTGGGCGGGGTTGGAGTAGGCTCTTACAGTGCCTTGAGTCTGAGTTTTAAGTTTACTCATCTTTGCTAATTATATAATTCTTTCAACTGCTTTCACCTTACAATTCTACCATTGGTGCTCCTGTTACAATCCTCACTGTGAGGTCATATCATGTAAGGTAACCATGAGTATATCCAATGGGATACTGGGGTGACACCCAGGGAAGTGTGGAAATCTGGAGAAAGTAAGAACTGCAGATGCTGGAGTCAGAGATAACACAGTGTGGAGCTGGAGGAACACAACAGGCCAGGCAGCATCAGAGGGGCAGAAAAGTTGATGTTTTGGGTTCACGCCCTTCATCAGAGTTTGGCTGTCCTGCTAGACAGGATCTGTGTCTGAAAAAGCATTCTTTTCAACCCTGTTGTGGGTCCCTGTCACACTCGTCCTAGATAATCACAGCCCCCTCTTCCTGAAACTGCACTTCCCTCTGAGGTGTGACAACGTTTTGGATGAAAGTGCCCAGAAGGTGCTTCCCCTCAGTTATGTTTCTGAGTCTCTCTGACTCACATTAAGTCAGAGATGTGCAAATCCAGATTAGCATCACTATTGTTGTGAAAGGAGTTTTACGTCAAAACTTAATTGTGAATTTACAGATGGAAACCTCATATTTAATGTTTAATGCAAACTGAGCACACATTTCAATTATTTGATCTCTCACTCCCAAAGATGGCTGCAAATTTGCATCACTGCACCTTTTGCATTCTAAAGCCATTAGAATAGAAGACAACATGGTCTGCAGGAGCAAAAAGCTGCTAAAACGTAATAAAAGCCTGTCCCATGTACCTCTCCAATTATCCAGAGACCCAAATATGGTCATGGGCAGTGAAGTCCAGTTGTTTAGCTTTGATGATAATGTTCTGTCTGGGCACGTTCCTTTCATAGACAGAGCACCATTGTTCAAATGATACATCTAACAGTTTGTCAGGATGTTTTGCTACTGGGAGAGGAGATATTTCCCATTCATACTCCTTTAAGGTAATTGTTCCTGTTGAAGCTTTGCAGAGTGATGCATACATTCAGCTATCTTACGGGTTGTGATTTCAAGTGAATGTGGTCTCAGTTTTCATTGAAATTTAATTCCTGGCTTCTAGTCAGTAAATTCAAAACTCCTTTTGAAATAAGGCAGAGTTTCACAACATTATCTAATAACTTCGATGTGACACAGACCTGCCAAATAACCTACTCTTTTATCATTACACATTTTATTTAGTTGTGTAATGAAAGTCTGAATGAATGTTTTTTGAGTGTGTACGTATAGATGCACTTTTAATTATTTTATTTGGTTGATACTAATTTTGTAATGTATTAGACATGTTTCCCTAGTTCTTAGTTTAAACAACTGCTCTAAGCTAGCTAAAAGCAAAGTATTGCAGATCCTAGAAATCTGAAATAAAAACAGAAAGTGCTTGAGAGAGGTTGGTCAGCATCTGGGCAGAGAGAAACAGAGTTAATGCTTGGTGTCTGATTTGAGTCTTTTTCAGAACTCTGAAGATGTTCCACAGAAGAGTTCTACTGGATTCGAAAAGCTAACTCTGTTTTTCTCTCTCCATGGATGCTGCCAAACCTGCTGAGTTCCTCCAGCACTTTCTGTGTTTGATGCTGAACTTAATAATTTCACTGGTCAACGCCAATCCAACTTCATCAGTGACTGACTCTACTCAGAAAATCTCTTCAGTTCCTTCTCCCAAGAGCAAGAATATTTCCAAGTTACCAGTTGATATTTTTCATCAAAGTATTGTTTTCACTTGTTTGCTTTATTAACGTGACACAATAAATACGCTTCACAGATTCTGTCTCAGTTATAATGGGTTGAATTTTCCCACTTTTGAGATTTTTTTAAACAGAGCCAGGGTGTTGATCTTAGGTGGTTTGTGATCACAGTTACTCAATATTGATGATTTATTGTATTTTCTGATAGTTCATCATGAAGCAGCAGTTTAGATCAGGTACATTAGTGAATTACGCAAAGAATGGAAATAGATCATCGTGACAGATGAGCATGTGTTACCTATCCTGGAGTAATCCGGAGAACGGAGGAGTTGCGACAGTGCACTTCCACATTCCTGTGGTTCTATGTCTTTTTGTTCTGGTCTCTGGTAGTCTTCAGTGGTCTCAATGCTAGCCGTCTTTGTTCCTCTCTCAGGCTGATGGAGGAGAATACTTGGTCTTCCCCCAAAGGACCGATTTCCCTCATTTCCCAGCTCTATCTGCCCCTTGCTCTCCTCCTGTCCCTTTTAAAATAACTTCTTTTGAGGGCTGGCCATCAATGCCATTTTAATCACCACTCCTCTTGGTCAAACGGACATGGAAAAATTACTTCAGAGATAGTAGGAACTGCAGATGCTGGAGAATCCGAGACAACAAGGTGCAGGGCTGGATGAACACAGCA
>NW_025979867.1:2446-5908 GCF_021869965.1 Rhincodon typus | reverse complement strand
GTGTGTGTGTGTGTGTGAGTGAGTGTGTGAGTGTGTGAGTGAGTGAGAGAGAGAGAGACAACTGCAATCAGTAAAGAAAGGTCACTGCACCTCCTCCACAATAACAGTCAACATTGGAGCCCCCCAGGGATGTGTCCTCAGCCCCCTACTGTACTCTCTGTGTTTCCAAATTCAGAATGAAAGCCATCTACAAGTTCGCTGATGATACCACCATAGTAGAATAGAAATCAAACAACAACGAGTCAGAATACAGAAAAGAGATAAAGGGTTTGGTGACATGGTGCAATGAGAACAACCTCTCTCTCAATGGCAGCAAAACTAAAGAACTGATCATTGACTACAGGGAGAAAGAAAGAGAACACGCCCCCATTTACATCAATGGGGCTGAAGTTGAGAGGGTGGAGAGCGTCAAGTTCCTAGAAGTGACGATAACTGACAACCTTACCTGGTCTGGCCTACATGTGACTCCAGGTCCACAGCAATGTGGTTGACTCTTAACTACCCTCTGGGCAATTAGTGATGGGCAGTAAATGCTGCCTAGCCAGCAATACCCTCATCCTGTGCAAAAAAAAAAATAACCTGCATGCCTCTGTCTAATTTTTTTCACCCTATGACCTGTATGTCCTTGCTTACTATGATGTGTCTGTACTGCTCATAAACAAAGATTTTAACTGTACTTAGGTACACGTGACAATAAATAAATCAAATCAAGCCAGGAATTAGGCTGCATATCAGCTATGAACTTATTAAAGTCAGAATTGCCTTGGGCCTGAATGGTCTCCTTCTGTTCCATATGCCTCCTTCTTCATGATTTATTTTAAATTCATTCGCAGGATGTGGGCAGGGCCAGCATGTATTGCCCAGAGAGCAGTTAAGAGCAGACCATATGCTGTGGGCCTGAATTCACATGTCGGCCAGAGCAGGTAAGAACAGAAGTTTCCTTCCCTAAAGGGCATTTGTAAAGTAGATGGAATTTTCCCATGATTGCAATGATCATCATTAGGTGTTTAATTCCAGTATTTTATTCAATTCAAATTCTACCATGGAGGTGTATAGGATGGGCCGAAGGACCAAATGGCAATGATGGTATTCGACAGCTGCATGGGAAAATAAATTATACAGGATGGGAGAACAGGCTGCGAAAGTTTAGGATGATACTTGACAAGCCGCAGGGCCTTGAACGAGTCCTGTGAACATTCCTTCATGGCTGAAGACGGCACCAGCAGCTTGACTTTTCTGTATCTGTGTTTTCTGTACTGGCCAGCAGTTTTGTCCATTGTACCTGTTGTTTCCTGTGCTGTTTGTTACACTGTATAAGAGAGATAGAGAGAGAGCTTCATTCCAAGCCACTGGACTTTACCTCGGCTCGGAATCATGAACGGTACCAGGAACAAACTTAAGCCTCTCGACCAGCCATCACTCGAGGGATCCCCAACGGACAGAGGGGCGTGAAACTTGTTGCTCTTTCTCTGTTTTTTCCGTTTATTATTACCACTATAATCATTTATTATTACTTAATAAACATTCATATTTAAACAAATTGCTGTTGTTGAGTCTTCTCTTAATTATATTTAAACAAATCTGAAAAGAACTATTTGGAGACACTCTGTGATCCAAGACAGGAGGGTTTTAAACCCAGGTTCCTGGAACATTACGTGTGTTTGTAGATTCATAATGCCCTTTCTAAGTAGTATTGAATTTCCTTCTAATTATCTGAAAAATGTCTCAACAGGTTCCGAACATTTCAAGGCAGTTTATAAATGAAAAGTGTTGCTGTTTAAGGTTTTAGCAAAGACTTGTAGCTCAGATTGTGGGTGAGGCTGTTGACTTGCTCACCAAATGAAAACAAGCCAGCTCGGCAAGGAAGTCAACAACCTTAAGCGTTGCTGTTGTTCATAAAAATAAGGAGACAGAGTAGGCAATTCACATGCTAATAGACCATGGCGTAATCAGACTTGTGAAAAGCTTTTGACTCTACTATCAGGAATTGAATGTTCTTGGCTTTTAAACAAGAGATGGTGAAGATCAAACTGTGGGACAACCATTGGTTGTGGTACAAACATATCACCTAATTTCAGATTCACATTCTGTCCATGACCTGTGTGAAACCTACATGATAAAGTAGCAGAAGAATAAGCCAAGATTCCTTGCACTTCATTAATTACGAGCTTGTTGATTTCCACCATTCTTCCTCAGTTTAACAAATACTTTGTTCAGTCTGAAGCATGTAATAGCTGAGGTATTATGTTGAAGAAGTTCCACACAATAATTAATTCCCAAATATCCAAAGTGAAATAAAATTGTTTCAAAAGGGAGCATTGTTTAAAATTTGATCATTCTGTTTTGCAATCTGAATAATTAAATTACTATTCTACAAATCCAGGAAATGTCAAAAGACTTTGAAAGCTTTTGTTAGTAACATTGGACACGCTTTCAGCTTCTGATTAAAATGAATCTTTATTGTTATGAAAGGCATTCTGTTAAATTCCATTGTACAACTCACATATTCATTAAAAGACGGCAGAAAGATAAGTTGAAGTGATTATTTGGCTGACAAATAGGTAATGAGATTTTGTCTCTGTAATCTTGCCCTCTGCTGCAGTTATCTCCTTTGCTAGCTCCTTTTGCTAGTCCCTGGATACTGACTGCTACTTTATGGTTTGGGGTAGATTTTCACAAGTGTTGGGGAATGAGAAGGGGGTGTGACCAGCCCATTCTCCCAAAGTTCTTTGATCTCCTGTCCATGCAAAGACCAATTTTGATAATGTGTATTAGTTATTTTTGATAAATCACCAGCAAAATAAAGCACTGTGATAATTTTTTTGTCGTGGGATGTCGACATTGCTGACAAAGCCACCATTTATTGCCAATCTTTGATGGCTCCTGAATACCATTTCATAGGGTAACCAATAGTCAACAATCTTACAGTGATAAAGGCAGCAGTTATCATCCTTGAAGGACATCAGTTTTTAAAGAACAAACAATGATAGTTTCACTGTCACGATTACTGAAGCTTTTTAAAGAATTAATTGAGTTTAAAATTGACCAACTGCCATAGTGGGATTTGAACATATGTCACCATTGGCTCCCAAAGTAGAAACTGAATGATATTATCACTGCGCCACCAGCATCTGCCAAACAAAGCTAATAAAACATTTGCTCTATTACATGGCAGGCAGATCATGATTGAGCAGTGGAGACAATTATATAGATACACGTGGAAACAAGATAACTGTGAATTCCAGACAACAAGGTGCAGGGCTGGATGAACACAGCAGGCCAAGCAGCATCATAGGGGCAGGAAAGCTAACATTTCGGGCCTAGACCCTTCATCAGAAATGGGGGAGAGGAAGGGGGTTCTGAAATAAATAGGGAGAGAGTGGGAGGCGGATAGAAGATGGATAGAGGAGAGGACAGGTGGAGAGGAAACAAACAGGTCGAAGAGGTGGGGATGGAGCCAGT
>NW_025979867.1:636-2346 GCF_021869965.1 Rhincodon typus | reverse complement strand
GGAGGAGGGGATAGGTGGGAGGAAGAACAGGTTAGGGAGGCGGGGACAAGCTGGACTGGTTTTGGGAAGCGGGAGGGGGAGGGGAGATTTTGAAGCTTGTGAAATCCACATTGATACCAATGGGCTGCAGGGTTCCCAAGCGGAATATGAGTTGCTGTTCCTGCAACCTTTGGGTGGCATCGTTGTGGCACTGCAGGAGGCCCAGGATGGACATGTCGTCTGAGGAATGGGAGGGGGAGTTGAAATGGTTCGCGACTGGGAGGTGCAGTTGTTTATTGCGAACCGAGCGTAGGTGTTCTGCAAAGCGGTCCCCGAGCCTCCGCTTGGTTTCCCCGATGTAGAGGAAGCCACACCGGGTACAGCGGATGCAGTATACCACATTGGCAGATGTGCAGGTGAACATCTGCTTGATGTGGAAAGTCTTCTTGGGGCCTGGGATGGCGGTGAGGGAGGAGGTATGGGGGCAGGTGTAGCACTTCCTGCGGTTGCAGGGAAATGCGCCGGGTGTGGTGGGGCTGGAGGGAAGTGTGGAGCGGACAAGGGAGTCACAGAGAGAGTGGTCCCTCCGGAAAGCAGATAAGGGTGGGGAGGGAAAGATGTCTTTGGTGGTGGGGTTGGATTGCAGATGGCGGAAGTGCCGGAGGATGATGCGTTGGATTCGGAGGTTGGTGGGGTGGTACGTGAGGACGAGGGGGATTCTTTTCTGGTTGTTATTGCGTGGACGGGGTGTGAGGGATGAGTTGCGGGAAATGTGGGAGACACGGTTGAGGGCGTCCTCGACCACTGAGAGGGGGGATGTTACGGTCCTTGAAAAACGAGGACAACTGAGATGTACGGGAGTGGAATGCCTCATCCTGGGAGCAGATGCGGCGGAGGCGAAGGAATTGGGAATAGGGGATAGCATTTTTGCAGGAAGGTGGGTGGGAGGAGGAGTATTCTAGGTAGCTGTGGGAGTCGGTGGGCTTGAAATGAAAATCGGTTTCTAGGTGGTTGCCCGATATGGAGACAGAGAGGTCCAGGAAGGGGAGAGAGGTATTAGAGATGGTCCTGGTAAACTTAAGGTTGGGGTGGAAGGTGTTGGTGAAGTGGATGAACTGTTCGAGCTCCTCGTGGGAGCACGAGGTGGCGCCGATACAGTCATCAATGTAACGGAGGAAGAGGTGGGGTTTAGGGCCGGTGTAGGTACGGAAGAGGGATTGTTCCACGTAACCTACAAAGAGGCAGGCGTAGCTTGGGTCCATGCGGGTACCCATGGCCACCCGCTTCCGCTCCCTCCGCTCCAATCCCAACCTCACCATAAAACCCGCGGACTAATGGAGGCGCAGTTGTAGTATGGCGCACTGACCTCTACATCACCGAGGCCAGACACCTACTCTCCGACACCTCCTCCTACCGCCCCCATGATCATGACCCCACCCCTGAGAATCAAGCCATCATCTCCCAAACCATCCACAACCTCATCACCTCAGGTGACCTCCCACCCACGGCCTCCAACCTCATCATTCCCCAACCCCGCACTGCCCGCTTCTATCTCCTTCCCAAAATCCACAAACCTGAATGCCCTGGTCGACCCATTGCCTCCACCTGCTCCTGCCCCACCGAACTGATCTCCAACTATCTAGACTCCATTTTCTCCCCCTTGGTCCAGGAACTCCCTACCTATGTCCGTGACACCACCCACGCCCTCCACCTCCTCCAGAACTTCCAATT
>NW_025979867.1:0-536 GCF_021869965.1 Rhincodon typus | reverse complement strand
AACCATCCACAACCTCATCACCTCAGGTGACCTCCCACCCACGGCCTGCAACCTCATCATTCCCCAACCCTGCACCGCCCGCTTCTATCTCCTTCCCAGAATCCACAAACCTGAATGCCCTGGTCGACCCATTGTCTCCGCCTGCTCCTGCCCCACCGTACTGATCTCCAACTATCTAGACTCCATTTTCTCCCCCTTGGTCCAGGAACTCCCTACCTATGTCCGTGACACCACCCACGCCCTCCACCTCCTCCAGAACTTCCAATTCCCCGGTCCCCAACACCTCATCTTTACCATGGACGTCCAGTCCCTCTACACCTGCATTCCCCATGCAGATGGCCTAAAGGCCCTCCGCTTCTTCCTGTCCCGCAGGCCCGACCAGTCCCCCTCCACTGACACCCTCA
The DNA here is from genome assembly GCF_021869965.1 of Rhincodon typus. Taxonomy (NCBI): domain Eukaryota; kingdom Metazoa; phylum Chordata; class Chondrichthyes; order Orectolobiformes; family Rhincodontidae; genus Rhincodon; species Rhincodon typus. Next base: position 132 of record NW_025979867.1, on the reverse strand, counting down.
TCCGCCTAGCCGAACTCGTCCTCACCCTCAACAACTTCTCTTTCAATTCCTCCCACTTCCTACAGACAAAGGGGGTGGCCATGGGTACCCACATGGGCCCAAGCTACGCCTGCCTCTTTGTAGGTTACGTGG
>NW_025979866.1:1403-5908 GCF_021869965.1 Rhincodon typus | reverse complement strand
CAGCAGGCCAAGCAGCATTAGAGGAGCAGGAAAGCTGACGTTTCGGGTCTGGAGCCTTCTTCAGACCCTTTTTCTGAAGAAGGGTCTAGGCCTGAAACGTCAGCCTTCCTGCTCCTCTGATGCTGCTTGGCCTGCTGTGTTCATCCAGCTCCACACCTTGTTATCTCAGATTCTCCAGCATCAGCAGTTCCTACTATCTCTGAGCTCAAGCTGTCAGCTGGGACTCATCGGAATCGCTCTTGCCCCTGAATCCGAGGGTCCTGGGTCAAGCCCACAGTCCAGAGGCTACGGCCAACAGTCCCATTGCAGTCCGGAGGGAATGTCTCTATGTCAGGGGCACCCCTTTTTCGGGTGAGAAATTAAAACGAGCCCGTGTCTCTCAGCTAAGAGGTCTCACGGCACAATTTTGAAGAAGAGCATGCAAACTCTCCACGGTGTTCGCGGTCCAATATTTATCCCTCAACTGACATCCAACCCCACTATAATAGATGATCTGGTCATTATCACATTGCTGCTCATGGGAGCTTGCTGTGTGTCAATTGGCTTTGGTGTTTCCTGCGTGACAATACTGACTACATTTCAAACCTGCTTCAATGGCCTGGCAAGTGCATTGAAATGTGCACAGATCATGAACGGTGCTATGGAAATTCAAGTCTTCCATAAGACCATAAGACATAGGAGCAGAAGTAGGCCATTCAGCCCATCGAGTCTGCTCCGCTATTCAATGAGATCGTGGCTGTTCTGATAATCCTCAACTCCACTTTCCTGCCTTTTCTTCATTAGCCTTGATTCCCTTCCTGATAAACTCTTGCTTCCAAGGCTACCCAAGACCATTGATTTCTGCTTTGTACTCCACACATTTTCACTCACTTCCTTCCCCTGCTTCTTACAGCTTCTTCAAAGCTGTCATTATCATGTCAGCTTCGGTGTCCTATTTGACCTTGACCTGAGAGTCAATCAGTGCATCCTTGGGTCACCACCTCCTTTCACTGTTACAGCATTGTTCTGCTGTTAAAATGCTTTTGTCATCTCCAAACCTTGTTCCTCCGGTGATTTTGGGGCCGGCCTCCAGAATTCCACGTCTCGCAAGTTCCAACAGCTCCAAATTCCACCACCCACATGCTATCCACACTATTCTGTTGCTATTCCCTGGGCCCACCCATTATCACTGGCTGCCAATCCCAACTATGTGTCAATTTCCAAATTTTTCCTCTCCCCGACAGGTCCCCTCCCTGGCATTGCACAGGATTGTCACCGCAGCTAAAACATTATCCTGTCTTCCTCCCATTTTCCCCATCTCGTGTCCATCTCTTCTTCACTTTGGCTTCACTCGTTTTTCAGCCCTAGTGCTCAGTAAGTTATTGCTACCGTTCATTTTCGAGTATTGTAATGTCCCATTCACCATTCACAGACGCACTTATCCGCACAAAACTTTGAGGGAGCAGGGGTTGGCAGTGGTGTAATGTTAATGTTATTGGACTAGCAATCCAGAGGCCCAGGCTAATGGTCTGGAGTCATGGGTTGCAAATCCTCACCATGGTACCTCCTGGAATGAGAATTCAATGAAAATGTGGAATTAAAGGTTACCTAGTCTAATGGCGACTATTCTCAATTGTCATAAAAACCCATCTGGTTCACTAATGTCCTTTAGGGAAGGAATTCTGCCATCTTTACCTGGTCTGGCCTACATGTGACTCCAGACCCACAGCAATGTGGTCTTAAATAGGCAATTAGGGAAGGGCAATAAATGTTGGAATAGCTAATGACACCCAGAATCCATGAAAGAATAATTATCAATCCCAATCTTTAAGTAAATCACTACTTAACCTTTTGCATTCCAGGGTGTAGAGCTCTCCTTTATGTGATCTCACCTCTTAATGTAACCCTTGGAGTTTCGATATCATTCTAATTAATTTGCACTCCATTTTTCCTTACAGTATTGAGTGTGGTCAACTAGGGTCTTGCAGCATGTGTAACAAGGCTGAGGGGAGATTTGATTGAGGTGTGTCAAATTATAAGGGGCCTTGATAGAGGGAGAGGAAGGTGGGGGAAGCTCAGCAGCTCAGTGGTTAGCACTGCTGCCTCACAGCACTAAGGACTTGGGTTCAATTCCAGCCTTGGGCAACTGTCTGTGTGGAGTTTGCACATTCTCCCCACACCTGCATGGGTTTCCTCTGGTTTCCTCCCACAGTCCAAAGATATGCAGGTTAGGTGGATTGCCATGGGAAATTTCTCATAGCATCTGGTCCTGTGCAGGTTAGGTGGATTAGCCATGGGAGATACAGGCATGGGCTGGGGTTTGGGTCTGGGTGGGATGCTCTACAGAGGGTCAGTGTGAGCTGAAGGGCCTGCTTCCACACTGTAAGGATTCTAGGACTTAGTTCCCTTAGCAGGGAGGGGACATAGATTGAAGGTAACTGGTGAAAGGATTAGTTGAGACAATTTTTTTCACCCTGAAACTAGTGGAACCCTCAGGACATTCCAGAGGAAGCTTTGTTTGCTGCCATTAACCTGCCATGATGGGTTGGAGTGTTAATTCCACTGTCTGCCAAAATAAGGAAACTATAACGTGTTGTGAGCCAAATACAGTGGCCAAGATTTTGTTTGTACTCAAGTGCTCAATATAGTCAGATGTATCAACAGTGACACCCAAGGCTATAAAGAGTGAAGGGTCTCTCATGGTCTGTGGCACTCCCTCGTGTTTCAATGCCAGGGTTTAAAAAGAATCATAGCAATGGTATGCTTCAGATTGATCAGTAAACTGAGGACACCATCCACCCGAAGGTGCAGATGCATGGAGTAGATCTAACGACGCGATTCGGAGAGAGAATGCTCCTGGTATCATGGTCAATATTGGTCAAATAAGACCCTCAAGAACAAATGCCGTGTTATTACATCACATTGCTACTTATGATGGCCAGAACTCCACCTTAGGTTGTCCAACACTGAGGTTTAAGAGCAAAACAAAGACAGAGAATGCTGGAGACCCTCAGCAGGGCTGGCAGCATCTGTGGAGAGAGAAAAGCAGAGCTAATGTTTCGAGTGTAGTACAACTTGTGCTCAGAATTCTTCACGATTCAAGTTACCAGCATCTGCAGTAGTTTGCTTCGATTTGAGGTTTCAGGGCAATTCACAGTGATAAAGTGGCTGGATCAGATCCTGCACAGATTACAGGGCATTCTACAGAACGATTTAAAAGTGCAATCCACGGAGAAGGCGGGGGGCTGGAACTTCGACGCTCAGGAGAATTAAAAGGAATGAATCAGGGGGTGATTAATTGCAGGGTGTTGGATGAACCGAGAATCCTCCAAACTGGGTTCAATTTGTTGAAGGTGTGTACAGTGAATGTGATCTGGATCAGCCGGTAGAAAAGGAGGAGCTTAAGGAAAGTGCAAATGTTCTTGAAGCATGTGCTGGCTTTTGAATATCATGCCGTGTTTTTATCAGAATTATTACAGCACAGATGCAGGCCATTTGACCCAATCGTGCCTGTACTGGTTACGGGGCAAAGGTACCAGATTGCAGAATTAAAAACAGCTCTCTGTTCCTGCGAAACCTACTCGCTCTCCTTAAGTCGGGGAAGAGTTTGTATGACTGATTTTTTATGTGCTTGAATCTCATGGGAGCAATTCTGATCTAACCCACGTGCTAGAAGAGGGAGCAAGAGAGATATTTTACATCCCACTCGATTGTACTCACCAAGCCAATGAAAAGGTAAAACCTACTGGGGAGAGTCGGGGTTAGGGGAGGAAGAGGCTATAAGTGAGGACCTGACCCATACTATTCCTACAGTTGGCTTTAAATTGCTCCCTATCTGAACAGTGAGTTTATTAAACTTTAAATATCATGGATAAATATTGTCTAATCAACCTATTCAAAGACTTGATGACACCCCTCTGGTGCAGGCAGGACTCAAACATGGTTCTCCTGGTCCAGAGGTAGGGACACTACCACCGTGCCATAATCATCTGAGATGAATATTATACATTTCGGCCCAACCATCTTCAGCTGCTTCATCAATTATAGGAACTGAGGCAGTGTCACATAATCTTGCTGTTTCTTACAGCCTTGCGGCAAGATGAAGCAACAGAAAGATGTTTCTTAAACAAAGTGAATATTTTCCTTGGCTCAGCAGACCCTGACAATTTTTTTTTAGGAGCACAATGCAACACAGAATGTTATAATCGACATCCTGTCCACTGCCTTCAACACCCACGTGCTCCACTACTGATGCTCAGTAGCGGCAGTGAGTACCATCGACAGGATGCACTGCAGCAACTCATCGAGATTTCTCTGGATCAAGAAGGCAGCTCCGCCATCACCTTCTCAATCAGGGACGGGGTGATAAATGGTTTTGGTTTTACTATCACATGTACTCAAGTACAGGAGTACGGTGAAAAGTGTATAATGTCGCCATACAAGGTGCCATCTTATGTACAAGTACCTAGGTACAGAATCTTAAGAACAAGGTAGAAAGAAAGAACAAAGTTAAAAATTAAACATTG
>NW_025979866.1:0-1393 GCF_021869965.1 Rhincodon typus | reverse complement strand
CTGAAAGTTCAAATGTTACAGTCTTTCTTAAGTGCTTAGCAATGGTGGGACCACACTTTGAGGAATCACCTCAAGACCAGAAGCCCACACTGAGGCCACATCGGGCTGACAGATCACCACGTACCGCTGAAAGACCACTACGCAGGGCCACTGAGAGACTGCCACATACCACCGAAAGACCGCTACACAGGGCCACTGAGAGACCGCAGTCTGGGCCACTGAGAGACCGCCACGTACTGCCAAAAGACCGCTACGCAGGGCCACTGAGAGACCGCAGTCTGGGCCACTGAAAGACCGCCACGTACCGCTGAAAAACTGCCATACTGAGCCAAGAGACCACCATACTGGGCCGAGAGACCACTACACTGGGCTGAGAGACCACCACGCTGGGCCCAGAGACCACTATGCTGGGCTACAGACCACCATGCTGGGCCTACAGACCACCATGCTGGGCCTAGAGACCACCACGCTGGGCCGAGAGACCACCAAGCTGGGCCTAGAGACCACCACGCTGGGCCGAGAGACCGCCACGTTGGGACACTGAGAGACCGCCACGCTGGGACACTGAGAGACCACCATGCTGGGCCTAGAGACCACCGGACCGGACCGAGAGATGGTGGGAGAAGATGCTGAGGACCAGTAGTCAGAATCATACAAGAGAAGTTTCAACAAACCCAACACATTAGTATGCAAGGAGACATGGTCTGTCATACTCCAATGGGAAGAAAGTTGTCACTGCGTCAATAAACATTCCTACAAAAGTCAGGGGGCCGCCCTGGTGCAAGAGAGAAAAAACAATAAAATTCACATACAGAGCTCAAATATTATCTATGACCAGATATGCCAACACACAGTGAGAGCTGTGCCAGTCATGCATGGATGTGAGAAATTTCATTCCTATCTCACTGGGAGAAAGTTCAGAGCAGACAGTCATCACTGTCCATTGCAACTGATCGACAAAATAAATCTGCAGCAAAACTGCAGACGTTATGATTTTACCCAGAAATACAAGTGAGGAAGAGAAACATGCGAGCAGATGTCTCATCTCAGTAGGAGTAGGATCTAAGATCTGAATATAAGGAATTTCTTCTCTCAGAGGGGAGTGAATGTGTGGAATTCTTTACCACAGAGGGCTGTCGAGGCTGGGTCATTCAGTATATTCAAGGCTGAGACAGACAGATGTTTAATCAGGAAGGGATTCAAAGGTTATGGGGAAAAGGCAGGAGAGTGGACTTGAGGATGATCAGATCAACCATGATCTCATTGAATGGTGGAGCAGACTCGATGGGCCGAATGGCCTAATTCTGCTCCTGTGTCTTATGATCTTACTGTCTTATTATAATAGGGGAAGGCATGTGAATTGCTGAACTACTCAAATCTGAATGAGAAATGG
>NW_025979865.1:0-5908 GCF_021869965.1 Rhincodon typus | reverse complement strand
CTCCACACTTCGTTTTCTAGAATATAAAAGCATGAAGCTTTTAAATGTTGATGTTCATTTGCACTTAAATATAATCATGCAAGAAACACAGAAACTTAGCATATAGGTATAGTAAATATTTAGGAAGGTAAACGTCATGCTGTCCTAAGATGACCGTAAGAGTTAGGAGCAGAAGTACACCATTTGGCCCATCCATTCTGCTATGCCATGGCTGATCTGATAATCCTCAACTCCACTTTTCTGCCTTTTCTTCATGGCTCTCTGTTCTTTTACTTATTAAATTTCTGTTTATCTCAGTCTCATACATACTTAATGTCTCTACAGCCCTCTGTGGAAAAGAATTCTACGGATTCACTACCCTCTGAGAGAAGAAATTCCTCCTCATCTCTGTCTCAAATAGACAACCTTTACTTTGAGATGTGCCCTCTGCTCCTAGACTCTTCTACAAGAGGAAACCACCATTCTGCATATACCATATCAAACCCCCTACAAATCTTGTATATTTCAATAAATATGCCTGTCATTCTAAACTCCAGTGAGTACAAACTCAACCTATGCAACCTCTATCCATAAGAAAATCTGTCCATACCTGAAATGAACTTAGTGAATCTTCTCTGAACTGCTCCCAATGCCACTCTGTCTTTTCTTAGATAATGGGACCAGAACTACTCGCAGTACTTCAGGTGTGGTCTAACTAGTACCTTGTATGGTTTTAGTAAAACAGCAATGGTTTTAGCGGTGCCAACAGACAATTGGTCTTCCGTATCACCCCTGTCCTTGTATGACATCTTTTACCCCCCTACAGTGACTCTGGGTCTAGGATCTTTCAAAGTATGGATCCCTCCTCTATCCTATCCTCTTAAATACATGTGCTGGCAGTCTCTCAGCTAATTGCTGAAACTATGAAATTAAGTGGTTTGACTTTTCTTCTCTGTCTTCTCTTACTGATTGAGAAAGCTCCAGTTCGGCATATCTGAAATGAAAAAAGGAGGAAGTCATGTTGAGTTGATTTGTATTTCCTGGAATCCAATAAATGATCATGGCCTCAGTGATGCCACCTGCACATTGTTAGTGTCTTGTCATTCTGTCTTCTCCATAGAGGATTAAAAGTGCATACACACTTTTTCAATATGCCGCTATCTGTTATTATGCACCACATTCTACACTAAAGGGGGAAGCTAGTGAGTATCCTTTAATGTTTGGCTGTTGTGACTTCCATAGTTGAATGGTTGCCAATATGTGAAAGTTGTAGGGATGAGGCTTGCAACAATGTTAAATTTGTGATTGTGAAGAATAGCTCACCGAGCCGGTGTGTTTGATTGCAAGAAAACACACCAGCTCGGCGAGCAAGTCTATCACCTCATCCACAACCCAAGCTACAAATCTGTGAAGAATAGCATATGAGTACTGATGAAAGGCTGTAGATAAATAGTGGCCACCTGCAAGTTCTTTAACTGTTCCTGGATCAAAAAGATTCTACAAATACATTCAGAGCAAGAGTACAAATAGAGAGAGAGTGTAGGATGCCTTAAAGATCCTTTGTGATGAACCTCAGGAGAGATATTAAATGAATATTTCATGTCAGATTTTATTGTTGAGAATGAAATAGAGGCTAGAGAGCTTAGGGAAATAGATATTGATGTTTTGAAAACAGTTTACATTACAGAAAAGGAAGTGCTGGATACCATAGAAAACATAAAGGTAAATAAATCTCCAGGACCTGATCAAGTCTGACTGAGCCTTGATAGCTCAGCAGGTAGTGCATCAGAATTTTAATCTGAACGACCAGGATTCGACTATCTGTTCAGGCCATCAATGGAGGTGGCACAGTGGCTCAGTAGTTAGCATTGCTGCCCTACAGGACCAGGGAACTGCATTTGATTCCAACCTCGAGTGGCTTTCTGTGTGGAGTTTGCACATTCTACCCATGTATTTGTGGGTTTCCTCCTGCAGTCCAAAGATGTGCAGGTTAGGTGAATTGGCCATGTTGAATTGCTCATAATGTGCAGGGATATGCAGGCTACAGAGATAGGGTAGGGGGGCTGTGTCTGGGTGGGATGCTGTTCAGTGGGTCAGTGTGGACTCAAAGTGATGAATGACTGGCTTCCACACTGTAGGGATTTTTAAAAAGAATGTGTATCCTGGGATATTGTGGGAGGTTAGGGAGGAAATTGCGGGGCTCCTAGCAGAAATATTTGTATCATCTATAAACACGAGTGAAGTACCGGAGAACTTAAGGGTAGCTAATGTTATGCTATTGTTTAAGTAAGGCTGCAAGGAGAAGCCTGGAAGCTATAGAGCTGTGAGTCTCACATCAGTGGTGGGTAAGTTGTTGGAGGTGATTCTGAAAGACAGGATTTACATGCATTTGGAGAGGCAAGGACTGATAAGGAATAGTCAACATGGTTTTGTGCGAGGAAAATCATGACTCACAAATTTGGTTGAGTTTTATAATGAAGTAACGAAAAAGATTGATGAGGACAGAGCGGTAGCCGTTGTTTACTTGGACCTCAGTAAAGTCTTTGACAAGGTTCTGCATGATAGACTAATGAGTAAAGTTAGATCACATGGAATTCAGGGTGAGCTTGCCAGTTGGATGCATAATTGGCTTTATGATAGCAGACAGAGGTTGGTGATGGAGGGTTGTTTTTTGGACTGGAGACCTTTGACCAGTGGCATTTCACAGAGATTGGGACTGGGTCCATTCTTGTTTGGCATTTTTATAAACAATTTGGATGAGAATATAAGAGGCACGGTTAGCAAGTTTTCAGATGACACTAAAATTGGTGGTACAGTGGACAGTGAGGAAGGTTATCTAAGATTACAAAGAAATTTTGATCAATTGTGTCAATGGGCTAAGGAGTGGCAGATAGAGTTTAATTGAAAGACCCAGGGGTTCAGATACATAATTCTTTGAAATTTGTGTCACAGTTAGACAGGGTAGTTAAGAAGGCATTTAGCATGGTTGCCTTCATCTCTCAGACCTTTCAGTGTGGGAGTTGGGACATCATGTTGAGGTTGTACAGGATGTTGCTGAGGTCTATTCTGGAGTACTGTGGTCACCCTATTATAGAAAGGATATTATTGAACTAAAGAGGGTTTGGAAAAGATTTACTAGAATGTTGCTGGGAATGGAGGGTTTGAGATCTAAAAATATACTGGAAAGATTTGGACTTTTTTTACTGGAATGGAGGAGGTTGAGGGGTGACCATATTGAGGTTTCTAAAATCATGAGGGGCATAGATAAGGTGAATGACAAGGGTCTTTTCCTTAGGATGAGGCAAGTTCAAAACTAGGGGGCATATTTTTTAGGTGAGAGAAAAAGTTTAAAAAGGACGAGCGACAACTTTTTTGCACAGAGTCGTTTTTGTGTGGAATTAACCGCTAGAGAAAGTGTTGGATGCATGTACAGTTACCACGTTTAAAAGACATTTGGATAAGTTCATGAATAGGAGAGGTTTAGAGGGATATGGGCCAAGTTAAGCAGGTGGGACTAGTTTAGTCTGGGAACATGGTCAGCATGGGATAGTTGGACCAGAGGGTCTGTTTCCATACTGTATGATTCTAAAAGCCTGCAATCTCTTTCCAAAAAGCACCATACATGTCCCAAACCAGATGGGCTACAGTAGTTCAAGAAGACAGCTCCCCACTTTTTTCTAAGTGGTATTCAAGGCTGGGCAACAAATGCTCATTTTCCATGAAATAATGTTTTAAAAGTGGTGATGGATACTACAGAATCAAACAGTGGATGACACTAGTGGTCCAGTTGAAACAAAACATGTTTGAAAATGAACTCACTCATCTTGCCAACTCATGTTGGATCATTAATGCTGCATGGCATCCACGATCGCTCCTTGTTCCACTTCCTCCTGAATACTTGAATGAAGGATCTTCTGCACCAACACTACCCCTCCCAACCAGACACAGGCATACATACATGCGCAACCACACCCAGCCTGAGGATACAGACCAATTCCCTTTCTTTCCAGGCCTTTCACCAAGTGTCCAATGCATTGTCAGAATGCCTTAATGATTTCTGTCCAGCAGTTGCTCCAGTTATCAAAGCCCCTTGAATTTCGAAAAGCTTTGGCCACTTCTTCAAGCCACAGCATTTTCAGAGATGCAAACTAGTTTCACATAATGGTCTCTATTCACAATAGAAGGTCTTCTGCTGATGCGTGTAATCAGTGAATAGTGAAGAAAGCATTGGATGCATGCAGATATTATTTAAAAGAAAATGCAGAATCAATTTTAGTAATGCGTGGAATGTATGCATTGGGTGCAAGCTAATGATATTTTGTGATCTCCCCTCCCATTTTTGGTGTTTAACTGTTTGAAGACTGGTGTTCCTCAATATTTGGTAGATATCCTATTGAGTAGAAATATTCTTTGTGTATTCAATAAGTGCTTTGTTTTCCAGTAAATCCTTTAAGTAGATAACTATATTTGCCTGGTTTTTGACCTATATACAAATGGAATGTTCTTCATTCCATGGAACACAGTATCTGAGGGCATTTTTTCTTTAGACTCGCATCAGCTTTTCTCTCCTCACCATTTTCCCTAGCCCCAATTATATAATATATAATGTAAAGTATAAAATAGCAATATCACCTCAATTAGGGGCAACACGGTGGTTCAGTGGTTAGCACTGCTGCCTGACAGCGCCAGTGACCCGAGTTCAACCCCACCCTAGGGTGACTGTGTGCAGCTTGCATGTTCTACCTGTGTCTGTGTGGGTTTCCTCTGGGTGCTCTGGTTTCCTCCCACAGTCCAAAGATGTGTAGGTTAGGTGGATTGGCCATGGAAAATGTCGGGTTACAGGAATCGGTTGGGTCTGGGTGGGATGCTGTTTGATGAGTTGGTGTGGACTCGATGGGCTGAATAGCCTGCTTCCACACTAGGGATTCTATGGTTTGAGGTGCAGTTCTTCGACCTCCATTGGTGGCAGTTGATAATCTTATTGGCTCCCTCATCAAAGACATGTTTCTTGTTTTTTCTTCTGCTTCCTAAAGATTCTTTTCTCTCCCCTACATTGGCTGAATCAAATGAGCAATGCCATTTTTGCAGTTTCTACTGTGAACAGTTGCCAGCAGGCTGATTTACTAACTAGTTGGCCTGCTTAGATGTTTCAGCTTGGTTTAGTTTCATTTCATGGAGCTTGGTGGTAAAAATCTATCTTCAACATTTGATTGGAATGCCAAGTGACAAGACAATCACAAACCATCCTTACTGATCTTCGTTTCAGTGCCCATTTGGTTCAGTATTTTTCAATTTTGTTTTTAGATCAAAGACTGCAAGAAAATCAGGGAAGGGAATTTAGAGTCAAGAAAGCTGGAATATTTAGTCACCACTAAGCACCATTAAGCTAAGCCTATTTAGAAATGTTATCTCTGTAAAATTGCATACATTGATTATTCAAAGAAACTTTACAGAGCAAAGAAATGTTCATTCTCTAAATTGAGAGCATACGGGTTCCCCATTTGGCAGTCACTATTGGAAATGTACCATTGTTGACTCCCAGTGAATGTATTTCCCAGCTTGAGATTTCTTTCTTTCCATTGGAGGTACAATTCATTTAATTTGGCTTGTCATTGAAACTACCTTTCAAAAGGTTCCTATTCTTGTTCAAGTTGTAATAGTTTCATGTTGATAGAACAGGTCCTTGCCAAAGGCCATTGATCCTATTATATGCAAAAGTGTTGACAAGTGTAAAGAGCTTTAATGTAGTTAAGGCTAATGTGAGCTGATGCAGTGGTAAGTAACTGGTGTGTACACTTGGTGAGGCAGCTGTAAGGTTATATTTGTCTCAGTTCTTTAAAGAAAATGAAAGTAGAGAATGCAAAAGTCCCTTTTTTATAATCCTTTAGAAGACCCAAGTATGATATTTCAGAGATAGTAGGAACTGCAG
>NW_025979864.1:0-5908 GCF_021869965.1 Rhincodon typus | reverse complement strand
CCTGTAGTTTGTGAATGAGAATTTAAAGATTTGAAAGTTATTTATTCTCAGCTTTAACTCTGAGGAGCACATCTTTACAGATCAGACATCCCAATTACTTGACAGAAGCTGGTACCCATCTTGAACATTAAAAAACTGTGTTTCCACAATATTTTGAGCTCAAACACTATACTTACACAAGATAACTTCCTTACATTAAAACAAGAAAACAACTCAATGAAGGCCATTTCAGAAAAAGAAAGTCTGTTCTGTGATTTCCGCAAAATTTTGGATTTTCAAAGATAAATTATTTAATTCTTCGACATTCCTGCTTTAAGAAAGGTTTACTTTTAAGTTCTCCCTAGAGTCTTAATAATAGGGCTTTGGTTGCCTAAAACTTTGGGTAGTTGTTTGTGTATTAGTCTCCTCAAAGAAATCTCAGTACAATCATCTTTAGATATACATTGGTTCAAATTACAGTTCTTACCTTCAGGTCTGTATTGAGCAATCATAGTCACAATCTGGCCTGCTCCTTTTAGAGCCAGTGCAGCCTGTTCATGTGTTGCAGTACGCAGATCTATGCCATTTACCTGGGTAAGAAAAACAAAGCAGTTAATTTACACAACTTTAGCAAAACAAACTCAGTTTTTCATGGAAGATGATTTGTCTGTTGCAAGTGATGTAATGTTATATATAAACAGATTGATGAGTAAATGTGAAAAACCTAATACAAAATAAAATTAGGATTAACAAACATTACAGTACATAAACTAACATATTTATAGAATATGAGTTTTAGCTTGGTGATCCGTAGCAATGATACTCAATGAGTCATGAATTACTGCTCAACAGTGCAGCATTCAGCTGGTCACAATTAAATGCAAACACATCATCAATTGGATCATCTGTTCAAACAGGGATAAAGCAGCCACAACAATTGCACAGGACTGTTGAAAAACATGACTGGATTCCTTCCAGTGTACATTTGGCATGAGTCCAATGGGAGTGCAATGAAAAGGATAAAAATCAAAATGTGATTGGGCTTACTTCTGCCCTCAGTGCAGTCAACCACATCAGCAGGAAGATGTCTGGGAAATAGAAATGCCATGTAGGAGCTCTGTCCTTCTCTGTTGGGGAATTTACTAGGCATTGGTTTATTTAGTGAACCATCTTTTTGACTGGCATGAATCCAGCCCGCCTGGAAACCTGCTGTTAATATTTTGATGTCGGAATCTGTAACATTCAATACTCTCCATAACAATAATACCAGAACATTGGGGCAGATTTGTGAGGCCGATATGACAATCCATTTCCTGGTACTTTTACTCAAAATTAGTTCAAAGTTAACTTACAGTGATTTAAAATTTTCCTAATCAGTAAATTTCAGCATAAACAGAATATACAGCACAGACTAGGCAATTTATAAAAATAGAACACCATTCAGAACTGGAGAGTCACATCCCAACCCGAAACATCAGCTTTCCTGTTCCTCTGATGCCGCCTGGCCTGCTGTGTTCTTCCGGCTCCACACTTTGTTAACTCAAAGTATTAACTATTTTGTCTCTCCACAGGTGGCTCAGTGGTTGGCACTGCTGCCTCACAGTGCCAGGGACCTGGGTTCGATTTCAACCTCGGAGGACTGTCTGTGTGGAGTTTGCACATTCTCCCCATGTCTGCGTGGGTTTCCTCTGGGTGCTCCGGTTTCACCCTACAGACCAAACATGTGGCAGCTAAGTGGATTTGCTATGCTAAATTGCCCATAGTGTCCAGGAATGTGTAGGTTAGGAGCATTAGCAACGGGAAATACAGGGTTACAAGGATAGGGAAGGTGGATGGGTCTGGGTGGGATTCTCCTCAGAGGATCGGTGTAGACTTGTTGGGCCGAATGGCCTGTTTCCACACTGTAGGGATTCTATGTACACATGCTGCCAGACCTACTTTCTCCAGCATTTTCTCCTTTTATTTCAGATTTTTAGCATCTGCAGTATTTTGCTTTATTTACACATTTTCCTGAAGCTTTTGATCTTGCACTCATTAAGATGTTTCAGAGAATATCAATTCAAGGGAAAAACCAACATTTATATTGCATGAGAGAAGAATGTTGATTAGTTTACATGCGAGCTCTGATGAGTAGAGGCATTGACATGGAGAATGCACCCATTACTGCTGATTGACAGTTTACAGTGAAGCTTGGCTTAACTTTTAAAAATTGACAGACTGTACCAAATAGCACATCTCTTTGGCTGTTTGCTTTGAACGAGATACTGGCCATTTATAACAGGCCTGTGCTTGCAAAACTCAGAACACAGTATCTAACTTTAGATGTGATTCTGAAATTTGACAACACAATGTGCTGGACATTTCCGAATGAGTGAAGGATTATGCAGGCAACCAATTCAGGATATCAGTCAAACCTGTCATGTGGCACACTTGAATGTACTGGAAGCTTTATATATTAACAAACAGCGCCCTGTTCTTTGCAGACAGTAAGAATGTGTATATTGACTGTGGCTGTTTCTACTCAACAAATTAGGAGGTAGCCACTTGTTGTTTCATTTCTCATGCAAATACCCTGATCAATCAGAGTTAATCCAGTGTGGTTAATGCTTAGACAAGGCCTGTCAACTGTCAATCCGCAGTAATGGGTGTATCCCCATGGCAATACCTCTACCAATCAGTGTCCATCTGCAAACCAATCAGCACTGCCCCCTCATGCAGAATAAATGTCAGTTTTCCCTTAAAGTTATATTCTCGCAAAATATCCTGATTAGCGCAAGATGACAAGCGTCAAAAAATAGGTGTCTTTTTCAGCAAAACTAAGGTAACAAATCAATATAAATGCACAATTTAAACGTAAGAAAAGACAGAATTTAAAACATACAAATGTAGTTCTGCGCACGTTAATTGATTCTGTTAAAAATGTTAGAAAACTATCTGGTGAGTATTGGAGCATGTACAAACGTTTCACAGACCATAAAGAAAATAATATTTGATTCAGGTGGGTGAATTCTGCCCATTCGACTGAATTGGAATGAAACCCATTCATTTGTGATTTGCTAGTGATAATATATAGGCAATCACAAAATGGGGGTGGAGGGTCAAGAGTAAAATTTTGGGAGTGACTGCTACTCAAAGACAATCTATGGTTTCTTAACAGGAAGTTCACGGAACAGAATATCAGAAAGATAAAGCACCTGATCCTAGATTTCCAGAATATTGGATGCAGACATAGAAGTAATTCTAGGACAACTTAACAGCAGGAAAGAAGTTTTTTTTAATTCCCTGACATGCAATGCAAGCCAAAGCTAATCAGCAAGAATTGAGAGAGGAAACAGAATAAGTTAACATCAACAGTAATCTTCCAAGGCTGTAATATAAACCGTAAGAACTGCGGATGCTGTGAATCAGGAACAAAAGCAAAGTTACTGGAAAAGCTCAGCAGGTCTGGCAGCATCTATGAAGAAAAAAACAGAGTTAACGTTTCAGGTCCGGTGACCCTTCCTCAGAACGTTAGCCACCATCAGTTCTGACGAAGGGTCACAGGACCCAAAACGTTAACTCTGTTTTTTTCTTCACAGATGCTACCAGACCTGCTGCGTTTTCCCAGCAAATTGATTTTCTTCCAAGGCTGTATTTGAAGAAGCAAATTAATAAACTCACTACAATTGCGAAGATATTCCTTCACATCTAGTTTAGATAATTTATATTTATACTTAATTTAATTCACATTTAATTTAGATAAATGTGAGGTGTTGCATTTTGGTAATGCAGACCTGGGCAGGACTTATACAGTTAATGGTAGGGCACAGGAGAGTGTTGCTGAACAAAGAGACCTAGTGGTGCAGGTGCATAGTTCCTTGAAAGTAGAATCACAGGTAGACAGGGTGGTGAAGAAGGTGTTTGGCATGCTTACATTCATTGGTCAGAACAATGAGTATAGGAATTTGGATGTCATGTTACAGCTGTATAGGATATTGGTGAGGCCACTTTCAGAATACTGCGTACAATTCTGGTCACCCTTCAATAGGAAGGATGTTGTTAAACTTGAGAGGGGGCAGAAAAGATTGACATTGATGTTACCAGGACTGCAGGATTTGAGTTATAGTGGGAAGCAGATTAGGCCGGGGCTTTGTTCCCTGGAGCGTCGGAGACTGAGTGGTGACCTTATGGAGGTTTACAAAATCATGAGAAGCATAGAGAGGGTGAATAGTCAAGGTCTTTTTCTTAGGGTGGGAGAATCCAGAAGTAGAGGGCATAGGTTTAATGTGAAAGGGAAAAGATTTAAAAGGGACCTAAGGGGTAATTTTTTTCCATGCAGTGGGTGGTGTGTGAATGGAATGAGCTGCCAGAGAAAGTGGTGGAGGTGAGTACAATGACAACATTTAAATGGCATCTGAATAGGTAAACAAATAGGAAGGGTTTGGAAGGATATGGGCGAAATGCTGGCAAATGGGAGTAGGTCAATTTGGGATGTCTGGTCAATGCAGATGAGTTGGACCATGCTTTCCATGTTTCCATGCTGTGTGACTCTATGACTCAATGACATCTCTCATACTCCGAGGAACTTTCTTTCAACTACTGTCCCCTGTTTCTAGCAGAGGTTTGGACTGTCGATATCAACCAAAGGTCTTACCGTACATTGTGATTATAAGCAAATGAATGAATTATGGCCCCTCACTGGATATATGTCATGTATGATAACTTACTGATAGTTTAAACTATATGGATGGAGAGGGACTGTAATTCCTTCTAATTAATGAAGACTGCAGATTTATTTGAGGACACATGTAAGCACATGCACAATGACTTCCTGGGCCTGTGAGAATGTAACCACTCCAGTGAAACTGACAGCCATTTGTGCTTGACCGGGACTCATACCAAGCAAAGCTGACTTAATTGATGACATTGGAGATAAGGCCATCAGTGGCCCAAGTTTATGGTCACATTCAAAAAACATTCATTTGAATACTGAAGTTTCGTACACATTTTTCAGCATCTTTCCATTGATTATATCTAATCTGATTCCTTATTTATCCTCCAGTAGTGCAACGTTTCATTCTGCTACACATTAACTTACTTCTTTCAACTTTCTGTCTATTCTAGATTCTCTTTGTGGACCTCCACGCTTTATAGCCATCCTTACTTTGGCATTCCATGTAATTGTGGTGTCAATAAACATTAAACATTATACATTTTATACTAAAGCATAAATCACCTATGCAAAAGGAGAACAAGAGTGGACCCAGTACTTAACTGAGAATCTATCTCTTAAAGCATTATACAATCATTCACAGATTTATAGTGCATCAAGCTTGAAAGGATCATGGCCAATGCTATAAAGCTATAGCTAAAGTAAATAAAGTGCAAAAATGCATTTGCAGAATACCACACCATCAATCAAAGCAAACTACTTCTTCTTTGTACAATGTGTTGTTTAAAATGTTGCATTGGGTTGTGATCTTTTAATATTGGGGCCTTGAAAAGGGTGTGGAGGAGGGCTCTGTCAAGTAACTATACCTTTATTCTAAGAATGTATGAAAAAAAGCTACGTCATCATAATGTCAGACTACCTGGAACTTGAGCATGAGTCTATAAAATTCCAGAAGATTGAGACAATGTCCTCTCTAACCATCTCTTGCATATAGTTATATTCAATAAAGCCTGTTAACATTCCCTCAAATCAGTGTGGACTTAATTACATAGGCTACAAGTTTAGTTCCAAATTTAAAGTTCCTTACTATGCAAAGAGGTTTAAAAATATCTCTTTACTATACTGAATTGCAGGGGAAGATATATTTGAAATTTATAAAGACTCAAACTCCTGCCAATTTATTATTTCAATTGAACCAGTTAGGAATGCCTGAAAAACAAAGTTGCTGGAAAAGCTCAGCAGGTCTGGCAGCATCTGTGGAGGAAAAAACAGAGCTAA
>NW_025979863.1:0-5909 GCF_021869965.1 Rhincodon typus | reverse complement strand
TGGAGAATCTGAGATAACAAGGTGTACAGCTGGATGAACACAGCAGGTCAAGCAGCATCAGAGGAGCAGGAAAGCTGACGTTTCGGGCCTAGACCCTTCTTCATTTTAGTCAGATATTGGGCCCCAAACAAATTGGTAGTGATGGAATGGGCAATAAGATCAGTCTTAAGATTTTTCAGATGCTACAGCCCACTCTCACTGGAAGGAGCTCAAGTACGCTATGTTTGTTGTTGTACTATTCAGGTTGCCAGTTGTTAATTACATGGCGTATCGATGTTGATGTCACAACTGGGCTTGCAAGAACTGGGAGGAAAATTGATTGATAGTTACTGAGTTGACAACTGTTTTACTAATGCAAGCTCAACCCTTTATCCAGGCTGTTTCAGGAACTCCTAACCAAAGGTGTTAGTTGTACTCAACATTCAGTCCATTATTAACATAGTGATAAATGGGAGAAACAAAATGGTAATATTCATTACTGTTTACTTTTTGCAAGCACTATAAATAGACAGGCCGTCCTCTAAATGAACAGCCATATTTGTTTTTATTGAAGTATATTTATTCATTTTGTTTCCTTGTGATGTTTAAGCAGGTTTTATAGTATTGGCAAATAGTTCTGTGGCATAAAGATGGTAATATACTTTGAGGGATTACAATAACAGAACCAAATGTGAATAAGACAAAAATGTTGATAAATGATACTAATTAACTTGTTGCTTATATTTTATTGCATGATTTTTTTTAAAATTAGTGAGCTGATTTTGGTGTTTTTGTTGGCCAAAGCTGTTCCTTCATGAGAGAGATGATTGGTTGTGGTTTAACCTGAGGGTCATCATGCTCAGGTGAGGGGAGAGGGTGAGAGAGAGAATCCTCTGTGGTCAACAGAGACAGAAAATGCTGGAGAATCTCAGCAGGTCTGGCAGCATCTTTACAGAGAGAAACAGAGTTAATGGTCTGAGTCTGATATTACTTCTTCAGAGCTGAAAGATATTGGAAGATAGAGTTTTTTTTACACTTATGCCAGAGGCATAGGACTGAGAGGTACAGATGTTACAGAGTGCTTGTACCACTTCCAAGGCCTTCTATCCTGGAACATCTCACTACATCATTCTGTGTTTTAACTCATTCCTTAAAACCTATCCCTTTGATCAGGTTTTGCTCAGCTGTCCTAAAGTGTGTTCATGAAGCTGAATGTCATTTCTCATCTGATAATGCTCTGTGAAATACTTTCGGATGTTTTACTGTATTAAATGCCGAAGGTAATAGTTGTTGTTCTCACCTGTCTCTTTGATGGAACTGGATACCATCTTAAATCTATCCAAGCATCATCATTTTGTCAGTTTCGTCCAGTTTGCTGTCAGCACCTGCTTCATGTCCTACCTATAGTTCTAATCTGCTGCACAGAAAAGACAATATTTAGTCTGACCTTGGTGAAAAGAAATGAAAATGACCTGGTTATGAGCAATATTATTTTAGTTTTTTTTTCTGTTGGTTTGGCACACCCTGCTATCATTTATATAAGGATACTGATGACCACATGGTGCAACTGCAGGTAGTGGCTTGGAGAAGCTATTGAGTGATGTGACAGAGCTGAACTAATGTGTGCATTTAAACCACGATTGTGCAGACTCGCTAAGTTAATTACAATATTTCTACGGTGGTTAATGTAACTTCTTCCTGTTGTATACAAGTTTCTTAAATGAAAATATGGAAAAATTTATAAAATGGGAAAATGAAATTTTATATTTTTATTTTAAATGGATATTTGTTTTCAAGGGTTTCTGTTCAACCAATCCTTGTTACACTTCCATGAGCATTCACGTTGTGTGAACCTACTTGATATATTGTGCCAATGAAATCAGATGCTAAACTTACTGAGGTATTAGGTCAACTTGCTTAATGAATAAAAGCAGTAAAGTATACCCCCATCAATTTAATTATAGTAGAATCAGACTAATAAAACAATATAAGTTAAGGAATTGTGAACTTTTATTTTCCATTTCATTGCTATTGGTGCATGGTGAAATTGTGTTTGTAATTCCTGGTTTCAAAAGAAGTGACAAACTAATATTTAACTGTATATTTTGTAGAATTTCCACAATGTAAAAAATGTTATATGGTACTGGGAAGAAACCAATCAGGTAAAGGTTACTTTTACATGAAAAGAGCAGCATTCTCTAAATATTATCATGTACTAATCTTTGGAAAATATGCAGTCAAGTTAAATTTTTATGTCTATTTGGTTGATGCAGTCACTGTATTTCTGCGATTGTGGTAACATGCAAAATAAAATTTGAATTGCAGCCTTGTATTGGGGCTGCAGAAATTATTAAATTGATGTATATGAAACAATTTAGGGACAAAGTTATTTATCAGTAAAAAAGTGATATCAACTATTTAACCAGTGACTATTTGTCAGGCTGTGGGTGGGGAATGAGTAGAAGAATAGGATGAATTGGAAAGTTCTTTCAGAGCTGACAGAACTCTAATGGGCCTCCCATGAAACCATTAAAAGTATATTGTTGGCCAGTAAAGTGTATTGTAAAATACTTCCACTATTTTTCACTGCATGCACCTCTGTGTGATATGAGCACCATCCATGGTGTGATACTATCATCACACAAATGATTTTCTGTCCTTCCAGAAAAGATAAAACTTTAAAGCAAGCACTAACACATGGCCAGATGTTCACACTGCAGTAGAGAAAATCAATTGTTCCAATGTCTAATATGTTGGAAGTTGAGTGAATTTTTTCAGAATGAATCATGTCAGAGTTAGCTCCCTTCACTTTTCTTGATATAAAACATATAATTTTACTTGCCAGTAATATTGTATGAAGGGGAGTTAGGTCTACGGATGCAGTCTGCCAAAATTGGAGTGGCCTATCTATGGTTCGAATTATTTTCTCTTTCCTGGCACTCAATCGTATTTTCCTTTTTTTTGAAACGAAAGAACTTCCTTGGCTAACTGCTGAAGCAAACCTTAAATACAATCCTTACCTTTAATTACAGAAACCATTGTCAGCTTTGGGAGACATCTCAAATCATGAGGCTAAGACATGTTTACACCTAGAACAAAAACTGAAGGAACTGTGGATGCTACAAATCAGGAACAAAACCAGAAGTTGCTGGAAAAGCTCAGCAGGTCTGGCAGCATCTATGAAGGAAAATAAATCAGGGTTCTGAGGAAGGGTCACTGGACCTGAAACGTTAACTCTGATTTTCCTTCACAGATGCTGCCAGACCTGCTGAGCTTTTCCAGCAACTTCTGTTTTTATACCTAGAACAGTTTAGAAAGCCCTTAGCATTATTTATTACAAGCCAGCTTTACTTAGCAGCCTTCATCTCTGGCTCTATTTAAACTGAGGCTTCCCCCAGCTGTAATTGAACAAAAGCTGCTTGCTGGATTTATGGACCTTTCCCTTCCCACGTCAATCTCTATTGCCTCTTTGAGCAGAGACTCCAGGAGCATTTAAAAGTTGGGTGACTGAAAGAAAAAAAGAACACAAAGTGGAAGAACATGGTAAAAATGAGAGGAGTGATGCCTAAGGGTGGTATCTTTTCAGGTGTGAACCAAGTTGAAAAGCATGTGAAATTGGTGGAGGAAATGCCATGCAATGTTTGAATGAGACAGCTTGCTGGACCTTCTGGCAATCAGACATGTTTAACCTTCCCTCTGGTGGGAAGGTAACAGTGGTTTGATCTACGTCACCTTTAGGCTCCATGCACACCTTCCAGGTCCATCTCCTGTAGGACTAGAAGGTTGCACCTCTGTTGAGTGAAAAAGAAGGAAGACGTAGTAGATTGAGACAGAAAGATGAAAAAAAAGTGATGACTAAGAGTAAAAGAAGGTTAGAAGGATGCAAGTGAGTGATATAAGAAACAGAAACAAAAGGCACAAAAGCTAAAATGAAAGCTTTGAGAAAGCAAAAACACATTCAAATGGAGAAGAGTGGAGAGAAACACAAGTGTAGGAAAAGAGGAACATAGGACATGAAAGAGATCCTGAAAAAGAACGAACTTTAAAATCTGGAAGAGAGAGGAAAAAGCAGACAACCCTACATTAGGAAATAGAGCAGGAAGCAAAGCATGAAGGAAGAAATGAGTAAAACAGAGAAGAATTAAAAATGGAAATGGTAAGTCGTGGAAAACAAGATTGACTGAAGCTTTGAGATTGAAGAAGAAATCAAGATGATGGTGGAAGAGACAGAAATAGACACAAAAATGAAAGAACACAATGACAAACAAGACTGGAGAGGGTGACTGTGGAGACTTCCTATGACCAATATTCTTACTTAACGAGAAGCTAAGAGTTTCTTTTTGGTGCACACCTCCCTCAAAAGAAATGGGAAATATCAAAATTTCATGGTATCTCGACTCCACTTTCCCACCTCTTGTACTATCTCATTTTCAATACATTGGGCACTCTTATGATGCCTCATTATCACCTGCTCCATCTCTGGGTTTTACCTTTCACCCCTCCACTTCTTATCCCATCTCCATAAATGGAAGCAATCTACTAATGTTCAACCCACAACACCCACAGATACCTGAACTATACTTCCTCAGCCCTGCTTCCATTCCATTCTCTGTTTCTCCATTTCTGTTGCATCTGTTCCAATGATAACTTTGCACACCAGCACTTCTTATGTTTATTCCTTTTGCTTCAACTGAGAATTCCTACCCAGCCTGGTAGATATTGCCAAAAAATTGTCCAATCCATTCCATGCACGTTTTCTCATACAGCTTCCCTTCCTCCTAGAATCCTGATAGAGCTCCCTTTGTCCTCACCGTCAAATCCAGTAGCCCCCATATTCATCCCCTGTGAATTCCACCAGCTCCAGAGTGATACCAACACCAAACACATCTTCCCTGCCCTTCCCTTTCAGCAGACTGTGGGGGCTGTATCTTTCCTGATACATCAACCCACTGATGCTGAAACATTAATTCTCTATTTCCACAAATACTACACCGGACCTGCTGAGTGCTCTTGACATTTTCAGTTCTTCATAATTTATTTCAAAGTTATTGTCAGTTTGCACAGCTCCAATATCCCTACCAAGATTTTGTTGGTGGTCACATCATTGTATATTTAACATTAAGAGCAGCGTTTGGTCACTCTTGTTGCTGTAATAAGCTGAATGCCATGTAACCAAATGATTTCTGTAATATAGCCTTTCATCCTCAGTTGAGAGGGAGACACATTTATGGTACAAATGTGTTTAGTTTTGAAACAAATGCAAAATATTTAAATATTTGCTTGTTTTGTTCTGACAGGAATCATTTCAAGGGAAAAGGTTTAAAACATATTAGGTATGATTTTGTCATCTGTTTGAAGTTCAGGAAATCATCAGTAGTTTGATAATTGTCATAAACGTTTTATTCGAGACATTTGAGTGAGTGGGATAATCACAGCCTTTTCAACATGGGTGTGTCTGTGTCTTGGATGATGCTTTTGTTTGTTTTTCTGTCCTCCCACTTGATTTTCAAAGTCCTTCTAAGACAGCATTGATAATGTTGTTCTTGAGTGTTGATTTGTCCTCTAAGTTATTTGAGCCTTAGTACCCTCTAGAAGCTTAAGGAGAATCGTTACCTGATAGAATTTGAATTTAATGTATGTATAGATCAAGTGTAAGCTTTTTGATCAATACCTTTCTAGATATGGAAAATGACAGATATTTTTCAACATATAAATCTTTATTAAAGCATTGGATTTGATGTAGTTTGGACTTTGGTCTTCCTTGTGTTCAAGGCATGTTACATGCTTTTGTAGGTTTTGGAAAGACATTAATTGTCTATCGTAGATAGTAGGAACTGCCGATGCTGCAGAATCTGCAATAACAAGGTATAGAGCTGGATGAACACAGCAGGCCAAGCAGCATCAGAGGAGCAGGAAAGCTGACATTTCGG
>NW_025979862.1:0-5910 GCF_021869965.1 Rhincodon typus | reverse complement strand
GCATTTAAATGGTCATTGGATAAACATATGGATGATAATGGAATAGTTTAGGTTAGATGGGCTTCAGATTGGTTTCACAGGTCGGCGCAACATCGAGGGCCGAAGGGCCTGTACTGCGCTGTAATGTTCTATGTTCTATGTTCTATGTTCTATGTTCTCTGGCATGTTTTCGATTAGGCTATGCCACAGAAGGCTTCCTTGGCCCTAAACCCCCATGGTCAGACTTTACCTCAAAGAAACAATGATTATTTCCACCGTAGGTGGTTAGTCACAGGTTAATTGTCAGATAATAGACATGTTCAGCCATTAGTAGGCAGACCGCAAGTGCCAAGATATTCTCATTAGGGACACAGTGAATGGCACAACTCACCATATAGTATGTAATTCCATTGACACCATCCTCCACCACAGAATGGATGGAAGAATAACAATACTATTAAAATATATAGGCTGAGTATTATCTGTTTTCAATAGTGGTGGAGACTGAAACTGGGATGAAATTGTTTGTATTTCCATTTCCAAGTTCCATATTTTGTGTCCCATCAATTGTCATCCCAAATTGCAAAGCTTCCTACTCTGGCTACTGGATCCAAAAGCCATTTGGTCCATCTTGACTTAAACAATTCACTCCTCTTAGCACCCAAGTTGTCCTGAATTATTCCAGGGCTTTCACTTCCACCCCACATTGTGGTCAAGAATCCAGTCTGTAAAAGTGCTACATGTTAAGTAATTTTGATACTGTTGCATTCTTTAACACATTATTGACTTTCAATTTATTTTGGTAAAATCATGAGTTGGTATGATTTCAAAATCCTTGTATTCTGTGTGATCTGGCAGAATTCTTCATTTGCTAAGGCTAAGA
This sequence comes from Rhincodon typus, assembly GCF_021869965.1. NCBI lineage: Eukaryota > Metazoa > Chordata > Chondrichthyes > Orectolobiformes > Rhincodontidae > Rhincodon > Rhincodon typus. The sequence continues at coordinate 5,048 of NW_025979862.1, read as the reverse complement.
AACACTTTCTAAATAAAATCTAGGGGGAATATTCAGATCAAAATCAAACGACTGAAAAAGAGCATGATTCATTGCAAGACCTTTACTTGAACTCAGGAACAAAAACAAAATTGCTGGAAAAGCTCAGCGGGTCTGGCAGCATCTGTGAAGGAAAAAACAGAGTTAACGTTTCAGGTCCGGTGACCCTTCCTCAGCACCGTTTAGTTTAAAACTGCTGGTAGCCAAATGTAAGATTGCTATGGAAAAGCCAATAAAATTTGCAAATGACATATACTGGTCCAACTCATCTTGTATACCTCAAAATGGAGGTCCAGTACAATCAGTACGTTCATTTTCACTTTTGCCTGGTTTATTAGTAGTTTCTCCCTCAGTCTATCATTAGATTTAGATTTTACTGTCACGTGTCCCCAAGTACCCTAGGAAAAGAGGAATGCAGTGGAAAGTGTACAAAGTAGCCATTCTCCTGTGCCGTCTTAGTACACAAAAGACAGGATTAAAAACTGAAGCAGAAATGAAAGGAGCAGCCAAAACAAAAGGGAATGTCCAGATCACTCCCCTGCTTCTGCCAGGTGTCCTCGCTGCCAGAAAAACAAAGCCACCAAGTCCATCCCTCAGTCTGCTAATACTCAGCTGCCCTGAGTCCCCGCTCACAGCCAAAACGCCACCGCCTTCTCTGTCAGGTGCCCAGGCCCAGTCATGTCCTGGAACCGCGCCACCGTTACTGGAACCATATCGCCGTTCTTTGGCACCATCTTGCCTCCAACGACATCGTCACCACCATGAGTCTGCTGAAGCTGCCAGGTCCCAAACTGGGCTCAATCTTGATGCTGGGCCCACCATGCCGAAACAGCCAGTGCCTCGTTCTGGTTTACATTGCTGCCATTACCGCCTCCTGGGACTGCGATTTCAGCAAAGGAACCCGCTGCTGTCAACCTCCCCAGGAAGGAACCGCTCCGACTGCTGCCAAGGCCCTAACATCTTAAACTTTAGATTGCTCCATTGCATTAATAGTATGAAAAGTAAAAGAATTCTACATATGGTCAAATACATAATTACATGTTCTGCTACTGCAATGAATTTAAGTAAAGCCTATGGAAACCTGTGTCTCATTCAATGGTAACTGATGTCCCAAGCTTCGTGGTTAATGCCCTTGCCATTTTACAAACTGTTCAGACTATTAAGATCTTCTATAAATTGAGTGCAATAGATTCAATTTACAAAATATATTAAGACAATTGTTCCCAGTATTCTAAAGACAGTGAAGTGCTTTTCTGCACATTTCAAATGAAATTGCTTGTATTTAAAAGTCACTGAGTTTGATGTTCATTAAGATCAAATAAGCACTGGTTTTATTGCCTGGGTTAAACATATATTGACTCCTACGGCTGTTTCGCATAAAAGGTAAATGGATCTTTAAATAGCCTTGACTGTGCATCCTTTTGAAATACACAGCAAGCGAAATGGAGATGTGAAAGTTGGGGAATTAAGTTATCAAATCAATTCACAGCTCTTAGGACATCATTCAAAGAAACACAGCACCCAGCAGCAAACAGTAAGAATGAGTCATGGCATGAACTGATTTCAAACAGAATTACACCAGTTAAATTACATTACTCTAAAAGTCTGCAAAATTAATGACAGAAGCTCATTGTAGTCCACGCTCCAGAGGAATTACACTAAAGGGATTTCTATGAAATCTGTTTAAGTTTCATTGCTTTGCCAATTCTAAGGACATTCCTGCATTTTGTTTTTGTCTCCCTATGAATGACTCAAAGTTTTGCAACTAGGAATGAGGATCCAGAATTTAATAATAGTGAAGCCTTGGCCCCTGACTTTGACAAATAGCTATTTGTGTGGATGAACTAAAGACTGCGGGGTGGAATGCACAAAGTCATGGAGTAGGATGTCATTTGAAAGGGGTTCATGAAAGGAATGGGGAGGTGATAGGGAAAGTAGATCAGGGAAATGGATACTGTCCTCTGCAATTGAAACTAGGAGTTCTGACTGGTGTTCTGTGTTACCTGTCAGGTGTCAGCAATAAAGACATCTCTTCTTGACATAAGATTAATTTAGAGTAGGAGGGGAAGATCTAGTTTTGGTGGTCCACATAGGTAGAAACAGAAATGGGAATAATGTTCTACTGAAAGAATTGAGGAGTTAAGGTCCAAATTAGAAAGGCCTTTTGGGTATCCATACATCTTACATATAATTTCTGAAGAAGAGTCCCGACCCGAAATGTCAGCTTTCCTGTTCCTCTGATGCAGCCTGGCCTGCTGTGTTCCTCCAGCTCCACACTGTATTACATATATTACTTCTGTCTACTTTCTCTGTCAACTGTTCAAAGAATTCAGTAAAGTTCGTCAAGCAAGTTTTACCCTTTAAAAGTCTTAAGGGAAAATATTCCACTCCTGTGTGCGTGAACAACAGTGGGAATGCTGGGGAAATACACTGAGAACAAAAAAAATCATATTCTTGATGTCAGGAAAGTGTTTCCACTTTGCCCCTCAAGCCATAAATGGCAACTTCTGAATCTCAGTATTGAGCAGCGACTACCTTATTTCCATGCTTTGGCACCTCATTAAAGCCCCAGCTCACCTTATTTAAACATCACTTCAATTCTCTTCTTCTCCGTCAATAAACTCAACGGCACAAATTTATGACGTAAATCAGAGCAGCTAGCTGTTGGTTGCAGCTCACTGAATGCCTGTTCCAACTATCATGCAACTGCTTCTTGGCAACAATGTCCCACATGTTCCATGGACACCATCCACCTTAATACTTCATCCACACAAGTCAGCAGCAGAAAACCAGCCTCAGTACATCATTGTGCACACTCTCAGACCAACTCACACCACTTCAGCCCTTCAACAGTTTATGCTGGAGCGTAGGGTCACCGACAACTTGCATGCTTCTGCCTAGTCACTTTGTAAACAGAAGCACACAGGCATCTTGTGCAACTGCTGAGAATAATCTAATGACTCTCATCTTGCTTTCTTCTTGCCCACTCACTTTACCACTCACCTGGAGCTGCCAGCCTGTTGTTTATATTGCATTGCTTTCTTAGCTCATTATCTTCAGCACTGACTTTATAGGCTGATAGCCTCTGGGTTTTGATTTGCTTTTTAGTGCATCAGGAGAGCAGGCAGCTTATGAAGGCAGGGAGCATCAACAGTAAATCAGACATGCATTGTACTTGTCACTGTATGACATTATGTTCTGCCAATGTCTTACTTGCAACATGTGTGAGCAGCTTAGGAGACAAACATTCTGCATGTGCTGCAAGCAATTGGCCATGAGTGAAAGTTAAAGGGAAGAATTCTTAGTGGGATGAAGGAGGTCTACAGTCAGTCCAGAGGCTCATCCAATTTCAGCTCAAAAGGTTGGCCATGGCCAGTCAGGCATTTGGTCCTACCAGACTCTGGGGATCCATGTCCTTGCAGCCCAGGGATAGGGCCACAGTCAATCCTGCAGGTCAAGTGCAAGTGTTATTAAGGGTGGGAAGGCAATGGCCTAGTAGTATTATTGATGGACTGTTAACCTAGAGACCCAGATAATGTTCTGGGGACCCAGGTTCAAATCCCGCCATGGCAGATGGTGGAATTTGAATTCAATAAATATCGGGAATTAAAGAGTCTAATGATGACCATGAATCCATTGTCAGAAACACCCATCTGCTTCACTGATGTCCTTTAGGGAAGGAAACTACTGTCCTTACCTGGTCTGGCCTATATGTGACTCCAGACCCACAGCAATGTGGTTGTCTCTTAAATGCCCTCTGGGTATTTAGGGATGAGCAATAAATGTTGCTTGGCCAGAGATGCCTTCATCCAGTGAATGAATGAATAAAAAAAATTACAGTTGGTCAGCCTGGTGCTGGGGAGGCATGAGTCCAGAGGGCACGTGGAGCTCAGTTTGAGTTGATATGCCAAGTTGTTCGGGGTTAGTCCATGGTCAGCCCTGAGGGTTTGGTCAATAATGGTCGCGGAAAATCCATGGAGTCCTGTGGTAAATGAGCAACTCAATCCTGAAGATGGGCTCCATTGTACTGGGTTGCTAAGGGAATGGCAACTGTGATAGAAGGCAATTCTAGATGGTAAGATAGGATTCCACAGTAAATGGAAGGGTAGGGGTAGGGAGTGTAGGGCAAACATGGCATGAGAATCCCCAAAGTCATAGGCTCAGGGGTAAAGTGGCCCCTTTTAAGGATTATGTAAAGGGGCTCAATGAAAATGGGAGGGGCTGGCTGTTAGGTCATTGAGACAGAAGCATAAATGGAACATGAAGGTGTAAACTGATGCATCACAGGCAGAGCCTACAAATCACATTAAAATGAAATTGGAACCTGGCCAGGTCAGTTCAAAAGTCAGGCAGCATCAGAGGAGCAGGAAAGGTGACGTTTCCGTTCGGGACCCTTCTCCTATTTTCTGAAGAAGGGTTCTGACCCGAAACATCAACTTTCCTGCTCCTCTGATGCTGCCTAGCCTGCTGTGTTCCTCCAGCTACACCCTGTGTTATCTCTGACTCCAGCATCTGCAGTTCTTACTGTCTCTGAGATCAAAAGTCAACTGTGCAATAACTACACGAAATGGCTAATACTGCATACAACGTGAATGGAATAAGTTATTGTCTATTTCTTTAGGAGCAGATTAAAACTTTTGAAATTTGAGGTCCTAATAGGAATATTTGCAGTAACCACACCTCCACTGAATGCCAACCATCCAGCTTCAATTTTCACTTCTTTAGCAGGCCACATTAAAAATTATGGCCTCAAGTAATCATGACCATTTCATTGTGCACACTAATTGCCTTCTTTTTATGTCAAAACTGCGATGAGAACGAGGCACTTCAAAAAGGAAAGTGAAGTTCCCATTTCACAACCACATTCCATGAAAAGTACTGAACATAGAACATAGAACATAGAACATTACAGCACAGTATAGGCCCTTCGGCCCGCGATGTTGCGCCGACCTGTGAAACCAATCTGAAGCCCATCTAACCTGTACTATTCCATTATCATCCATATGTTTATCCAATGACCATTTAAATGC
>NW_025979861.1:0-5910 GCF_021869965.1 Rhincodon typus | reverse complement strand
AGGGCATCTGTTTTAGAGGTCTTTAAAGGGGTCTGTGTATTTGAGGGTATAATTACAGGGGGTTCTGTTTTAGGGATTATTTGAATTAAGCTCCTTGTTTTAATGATTATTGAAAGGGCTCTCTGTATGAGGGCTTGTTTACAGGCGTCTCTGAGGGTTTATTTACTGGAGGCACAGTTTTAGGGAGGATTTGCAGGGTGCACTGTGTTTCAGGGTTTATTTACAAGGAGCTCTATAGTTGACAGTTAATTTACATCGGGCCCTGTCTTTTGTTGTTTCTTACGGGGGGCTCTGTTTTACATTTTACTTCCTGAGGAACCTTTCTTAGGTTTTATGTAAAGGGGTCTCTGTGCTTGAGAGTGTAGTTACAGGTAGCTGTGTTATTATTGTTTGTTTAAATGAGGCTCTGCGTCGGAGATTATTCACAGAAAGCTTTGTGTTTCAAGCTTCATTGTGTATAAACCCTAAAACACAGACATCCCTGTAAAGGAAGCTCTGTGTTTGAGGGTTTATTTACAGGGGTTTATGTGCCGGAGGCTCGGTGGTTTACATTTTAATTCGTGAGGGACCTTTCTTCGGGTTTATTTAAAGTGTCTCTGTGCTTGACAGTGTATTTACAGGGGCCGTTTTTTTTTTATCGTTTGTTTAAATGAGGCTCTGCGTCGGAGATTATTTCCAGAAGGCATTGTGTTTCAGGGTTCATTTGCAGGGATGTCTGTGTTTTTGGTTGTGCATACACGATGCTGTGTGTATTTGGGATTATTTATAGTGAGCTCCGTGTTTTACAAGTTATTGAAAGGTGTCTCTGTTTTAGGGTTTGTTTGCCGGAGGCTGTTTATTTTTAGGTAGCTTTGTCTTTTTAGGATTATTTGTAAGGGGCCCTGTCTTACAGATAATTTACAGGTGACCTAAGTGTTGGGGTGTAATTAAAGGTGCTCAGTTTTTTCGGATTTATTTAGAAGGAGGCCTGTGTTTTACCTGATACTTCCTGGGCAATGTGTGTTTGAGTTCATTTAAAGGGGTCTGTGTATTTGTATAATTACAGGGGGCTCTATTGTTGAAGTTTGTTTGAATAGGACACTGTGTTTTAAGGGATATTACAGTGAAGTCCGTGTTTTACGGGTTGTTGAAAGGCGTCTCCGTGTTTCAGGGCCAGGAGTACGGCTGAAACTGGGTTCGGTTTGGGCCTGAGGCTATGGTTAGTGAAGGATGAGGCTCGCGTTAGGGCTGAGGGTTATGGTTTGGGTTAGGCTTTGGGCTCAAATTAGGCTTCGGGCTTACGCGAGTGTTAGCGTTAGGGCTGAATCTAGGGTTAAGGTTCGGGATATTTCCGAGAGGAGGGAGAAAGAAAGCAACTTTGCATAGCCAGAGCCAGAGGGAGAGCAACTGCGTATTCTACAGGAGACTCGGGATGTATTGTAAACTTAACAGCTCAAATAGTATTACAGATTCATATGATCCCATTACCAGGAGGCACTGCCACAGAACTGACCCGCTAACAATGCGGAATTTGCCTGGTCCAGACAAGTATTGAAGCACTGTCAGAGGGACAGAACTGCTGGAGAGCATTATAATCAAAGATTCAATACTGAGGTAGCGCCTCATTGTAAGAGAGTCAGAACTGAGGAAGTGCCTCACATTTATAGGGTCTGTAATGAGGTATTGCAGCAGTACCAGAGGGTCAGAACTGTTGGGGTGCATTATTGTGAGACGGTCAATACTGAGGTAGTGTCTTATTCTCAAGGGGTTAGACTTGTGGGAGTGCCACACGTTTGCAGCACTGTGACAATGGCACTCCCTCATTGTCAGATAGTCAGTACTGTCAGAGCTTCAGTACTGAAGCAGTGCCTCATTGTCAAATGATCCGCACTGAGGTATTGCAGCAGTATCAGTGGGTCAGGACTGTGGGAGTGTATCAGTCATAGGGACAAGACTGAGGCTGAGCCGTATTCTAAATTCTTATTGGGGGAGTGCGACAAAACTAAATGACATAATTTTTAAAAATGAGGCATCAGCTGAATGTGATCCTCTGACAGTTGTGTACTCCGTCAGTTCTGACACTACATCATAAAGGGTCAGCCTTAAGCGGATCCTCTGAGAATGAGGCATTCATAGAACCCCTACAGTGTGGAAACAGCTGTACATCTCACCTGTACATGTTTGGACTGTGGGAGGAAACCGCAGCACACGGAAGAAACCCATGTAGACGTGGGGAGAATATGCAAACTCCACGCAGACAGTCGCCCGAGGGTGGAATCGAATCGGAGTCTGTGGCACTGTGAAACAGCAGAGCTAACAACTGAGCCACCATGCCGCTCAGGACGATAACCTTTAATTGTAAACTAATCTGTAATACTATTTGACCTGTTAATTTACAATACATCCCGAGTCTTCTGTAGAATACGCAGTTGCTCTCCCTCTGGTTCTGTCTCTGGGTATGCGAAGCTGCTTTCTTTCTCCCTGCCCCCAGAAATAATCCTGCCCCAAACCTTAACCCGAGATTCAGCCCTAACGCTAACCCTTGCGTAAGCTCTGAGCTTAACCTCAGGCCAAAACCTAACCCTAACCTTCCCCGAGGCCTAACAAAAAGGATAACCCTCAGCCCCAGCGCTGACCCTAACCTCACCTCTAACGCGAGCCTCAGCCCTTCACAAAAGCCCTCAAACACCGAGCCCCCTGTAAATATACCCTCAGTAACCCCTTTCAATAACCCGTAAAACGCGGAGCTCACAGTAAATAAACCCTAAAACACAGAGTCCCATTTAAACAATTTAAAAACAAAGCCCCCTGTAATTATACCCTCAAATACACGGACCCCTTTAAATGAACTCTCGTACACATCACCCAGGAAGTACAAGGTAACACACAGGGCTCCCTCCAAATAAATCCGAAAATACTGATCACCTGTAATTACACCCCACACTCAGCCCACCTGTAAATTATCCGTAAGACAGGGCCCCCGACAAATAAACTTTGAAAAGACAGGCGTACCTATAAATAACAGTCCCCGGTAAATAAACCCGAAGACAGAGACGCCTTTCAGGGAACTGTAAAACACAGATCACTATAAATAATCCCGAAAACACAGAGCAACGTGTACAGATGCCCTGAAACACAGACATCCCTGTAAACGAAATCTGAAACACAGAGCCCCCTGTAAATACACCCTTAAGAACAGAGACCTCTTTATATATTACCGAAGAAAAGTCCCTCAGGAAATAAAGTGTAGAAGACACAGCCCCCAGGAAGAAAGCATAAAAGACCGAGTCCCCTATAAATAAAGTGTAAAATATAGAGCTCCCAGTAAATAAACACTGAAACAGTGCCCCCTTCAAATCCTCCCTAAAACTAAGCCTCCTGTAAATAAACTCTCAGAGGCAAACCTAAAACACAGAGCCTCCAACTCATAAAGCCTAAAGCACAAGCCCACAGGAAATCAACACTAGATAAGACAGCCCCCAGGACAGCACGGCGAATTGTTCGGATTGAGACAGTACATCATAGTCTGATGCAAAGCCTCTTTGACAAAGAGTCAGTAATGGATGGTGCGGTGTTGTCTGATGGTCATTGTTGAGGTAGCGCCTCATTGTAATAGCGTCAGAATTGAGGGAGCGCCTCATTGTACTCCGGTCAGGACTGAGGGAGCGCCTCATTGCACTGGGGTCAGGACTGAGGGAGCGCCTCATTGTCGGCGGGTCAGGGCTGAGGGAGGGCCTCATTGTCAGCGGGACAGGACGAGGGGAGCGCCTCATTGTACTCGGGTCAGGACTCGGGGAGCGCCTCATTATACGAGGGTCAGGAATGAGGGAGCGCCTCATTGTCAGCGGGTCAGGACTGAGGTATTTGAAGGAGGGCAACGAAAGGTGTGGGTCCTTTTATGCTTTTAAAGTTAGAGAATGCCAGAAAGATTATCAACTCAAAATGATTTGCCCGGATGGGAATTACTTAATGACAGCAGAAAGTATAGTAGCCTGATGACCGCGGCTGGCTCTTGAGATTTCACTATTGCCGGTTTCCTCATTCTTTCATTCAATTTCACGGAAGCGCTATTTTGAGAGTAGCTTTCTTAAAGGGAACGCGGACCCTATTCAATATGTATCTAACAGAGACGTGGTAACGCAGAAAACTTGTGTGATGTCCCGCAAGATATTCAAATCCTGGGAGACGTTTGTTGACGGCTGATTAATATTATAATTTTTCATAGTTTCGGATGACATGATGGATGGGATCGTACTGTTCTGAATAGATTAGAAAATTAACACATACTCAGGGATTGATTCAGATGTAGACACAAGTTTGGACACTGTTAGCAACAAGGGTTCAAACTGTGAAAAGGCAGTAATGGGGTGGAAGGAACATTTTAATTTCGTCTCCCTTTATTAGTGAAAAGTACGGCAAGATGGCAGTTTTATGAATGAATGCATGAAATGTGGTAATATATAAACACAGTACGCTAATGAGTGGTCAGTAAAGTTATGAATGAATGAGAGCGCGAGGGTGGTCATTTGGAGCGCTTGTGGGTGCATTGGTAAAGAGGACCTTTTGTACAACAGTAAAGTGGCTTCTGATCCAGTGTCACACAAAAACCACAGAAAAGGATATTTAAAGGCGATTGACCCTGTATTACTAAAGACACGCCAGCCAGTCTCCGGAAGCCTTGTTAAGTTCCAAACGATATGAGTAAACAGGGCAGACCACAGGATATTGAGGGGCACAGGTTATAAGATAAGCAAGTGACCACATGAGCAAACGGGTACCGCGTGTTTGAATCCGACTGGTAAATATGTGATACACAACCATTTGATCCAACTGACTGCCCAGTTAATTGAAAACCGAAGGAACTGCAGATGCTGTAAATGAGGAACAAAAACGAAATTGCTGGAAAAGCTCAGCAGGTCTGGTAGCATTTGTGAAGGCAAAGACAGTTAACGTTTAGTGTTTGTGTACAGGTTGCTCTGTGTTTTGGATTATTTACAGGGGGCTCTGTTTTAGGGTTTCTTCACAGAGGTCTCTGTGTTTTATGTTTTTTTTTACTGGGTTCTCTGTCTTTTACATTTTATTTCCCGAGGGACCTTTCTTAGGTTATATTTAAAGGTGTCTCTATGCTTGAGTGTATTTGCAGGGGGCTCTTTTTTCGCGTTTGTTTAAACGAGATTCTGCGTCGGAGATTACTTACAGAAGGCTTTGTGTTTCACGGTTCATTTACAGGGATGTCTATGCTTTAGGGATTATTTATAGTGAGCTCCGTGTTTTACAGTTAATTGAAAAGGGTCTCTGTCTTCGGGTTTCTGTCCGTGGGGCTCTGTGTCTTCGGGTTTCTGTCCCAGAGGCTGTATGTCTTCAGTTAGGAGTAGGGCTGAAGCTCGGTTCGGCTTAGAACTGAGGCTATGGTTAATGTAGGGCGGAGGCTTGAGTTATAGGGCGGAGGGTAGGTGTTAGGGCTGAGGCTAGATTTAGAGGTAAGGTTAGGGTCACCGTTAGGACTGAGGGTTATGGTTTGGGTTAGGCCTGAGGTTAGGATTTGGGCTGAGGTTGGACTTAGGGTTGAAATGAGGGTGAGTTTTCGGGCTGAATCTCCGGTTAGGGTTACGGCTTGCGTTATTTCTGAGGGTAGTACGGAAGAAAGCATCTTCGCATACCCAGAGGCAGAGCTAGAAGGATGGCAAATGCGTATTCTACAGGAGACACTGGAAGTATTGTAAAATAACAGGTCAAATAATATTACAGATCAGTTTACAATTAAAGATTATTGACCTGAGGGAATGCCTCATTGTCAGAGGGTCTGCCTGAGGCTGTCCCACTTTGTTGTAGGTCAGTACTGAAAGAGTGCAACATTGTCAGAGGATGAAATTCAGGACTTTACCATTTACTGTATAAATCCTACCTTGGTTTGACTTTCCAAAGTGCACA
>NW_025979860.1:0-5910 GCF_021869965.1 Rhincodon typus | reverse complement strand
AGTCCTAAACTTGCATCTTTCTCCAGTCTCGTGTCAAGCCTTATCAGAGCTTATCTTAACCCTTTGCCCTATTCTCCTAAACTATAAACATTTTAACTCTCTCTTATTTCTCCTCCTCCTTCTCCTCCTTGCCTCTTCCCCCATGCCAGTTCAGAGATATTGTAACTTGTTCTGTCTGTTTCTCTTTTCTGGTTATGTCCTTCTCACCCATTCTGTTTAAAACCAATATTTGACCTCACCGTCATTGGAAAATCCCACTCCATCTCCACTCTCTCTTTCCTGTCTGAAATCCATGTAGTCGATGTCCCTCAAGGATCTATCCTTGGCCCATCCTATTTCTCGCCGACATACTGCCAGGAGGTGAGATCTTCCACAAGCACCGTGTTAGGTTTCACACGTATACTACAATGTTCAGATCTAACTCCCCTCCATCACTCTCCTTTGCCCCACTGTTACTCAATTATAAAACTGCTTAGCATGCTTCCACTACTTGATTAGCTGAAATTTCCTCCAAAAACACTTTGTAATAGTTAGACCCATTGCCTTCAGTTGTTATTACAAATTACTTTTCCTTACTACTGTACTGAATCCATCCCTCTCGCTGGGAACTGTCTGAGGCTGAACTGCACTCTTCTCAATAATGCTGTCATATCTGGCCTCAAGATGAACATCTTACCATACATCTTCTCAATCACAAATGCCAGAAACTTCAATCTCTAAAATGCTCCTTCTCTCCACCTCACTCCAGCTCATTTGCGACTGAAACCCCTTACCCATGTCTGTGTTGCCTTAACCATGACGATTCCAAAAGAGAACGCTGTATTCTCCGCCTTATCAAGAATCTGCTCCCACGATGGGAAATATCCCCTCAGCATTTATCCTGTCAACTCCCTTAAGAATCCTATATTTTTAATTAGATCATCTCTCATTCTTCAAAAATCTAGTTAGTAGGTTCTAAACCTGTTTAGTCTTAGCTTAAAAGATAACCCCTCCAAACCAATGATCATCCTAGTTCATCTTCTCTGAAGTGCCTCCAATGAAGTGATATATTTGCTTGAATAAGTGGACCAAAAAAGCTGCTTACATTCCTCCAGATGTGGTCTTAAGAGCAATTTGTACATTTGTCCTAAGACATATATTCCAAACTCTTATACTGCAAACACCTTGACATAAGGGATAACTTCCCATTACCCTTCCTGATTACCTGTTGCAACTGTATGCTCGCTTCGTGTTTCCTGCACAATTATTCCTGAGTCCCTTTGTGTTGCAGTTTTCCACAGTTTTTACCTTTTCAATAACACTGTGTTCTTTGGTTGTCTCCTCAAAAATGAACAACTTCACATTTTCCCGCATTATACTCCATTTGCCAACTTGTCGCCCATTTATCAATTTCTCTCCATAAACTGTAACCCTCATGAAACTTGACTGTTATCCCTTTTTTATGAAATCCTCCCTCATTCTTCTAATCTTTTCGTTGGGAACACTGGGCAACACGACATATACGTAATTGCTACCTTTTTAATGGGCATTCTTTCGAATGACTGGGAGAAGCTTACTGTCCATTGTTCAGAATCGAGACAACTTATCCATCAAGCTGCGTTAGCTTTTCCGGCCCAAAGTCTCATTGTGGCAGTGCAGCAGCACGGAAGGAAAGAAAAGGAAACGAATCCTGCTGTCTGCATCTCACTAACTCTTGGCCATTCTTTGCCATGTGTCAAAGACCTGCTGATCTGTTCAGTGACATGAAGTCCCAAGGTGGAAACTCCCAGAAACCCAAATAGTTTTCCCCCTGAATTCACTGCTGACCTCCACAAGGGATAATGTGTAGCAGGGACAATGCACAGTTATCCTCGGCCAGGAGGAGGAGATGTTGTGAATTTCTACCCTGGACTGACAGTTATGGATTTTATGAATTTGTGTTACAGGATATTACAAGTGGACTTTCAGGTGGGAATCTCAATAATTGTAACACCAAACTCTGACAGAATTACTCAGTTCATCAGGACCTGGATATTCGCATTGTGTGTGAGTATTGTGTTCCTGCTCATTCCCATTTGCCGTGTAAAATTTCTCTCTTAAATCACCCCATTCTCTCAATAGATCTTCCCTAAAACTTTCAATATGTGTCCTGTAATCCTTTTTTATGATCAGTTGATGAGTATACGTTTTATCATCCATATGTATATCTTTTGTAAACACCTCTATCAAAGGTCCCCTCAAATTCCTTTCTTACAAGGAGAACAATCTCAGTTTCCCCAAACACCTGATTCCCCAATGACTGTTTGCTGTCTATAAGGCACTCATCCGGATTGTGTTGGAACATTTTCCACTTACCCGCATCAGTGCAGCCCCAACAATATTAAAGAAACTGAACATCCTCCAGATGAAGCACTGTGTCAGAGTGGTGTCCCATCCACCACATTCAACATGCCCCTCTTCACCACTAAGGCACAGTAGCATCACTGTGCCAAAGGTAAAGTCACCATTGTCCTACCTGACCATAGGGCTGGTTTAACCTGAAGATTACCACACCCCAGGCGAGGGGAAAGGTTGGAAAGGAGAGTCCATCTATTGTAGATGGATATTCTCGATATGTACCAGCAACGCCCAAGTCACATGAAAGAATAATGTCAAAAACAGCCCTAACCATGCAACTAAAAACCCTCTTCCTACAAATCATTCTGTTAAATCTCCTCTGCCCCCTATCAGGCACCCTCCCATCCTTCACAATGTGTGGGTGATCTTTGGTTTGCACAGACTCAGCTCGTCTCTGTTCCTGTCTGTGATGTTATCATGCTGTGACAATTGCTCTGAACCTCACTGTCTGTAAGGTGGTAGACACAGAGATCCTCATAACATTTAAGACATATTTAGATGCACACTTGTGATGCCACCGCAGACAAGTCTATGGGCCAAGTGCTGGAAATTTAGATTAGAATAGTTAGGTGGTGGTTTTTAACCGGCACAGGCTGGATGGGCCACAGAGCCTTTTTTTGTACTGTAGACCTCCGAGACACTTCACATAGGAAGATGCCAAGCAATATTTCAAGCCAGTTCAGAAAAGGAGATATTAGAATAAATGACTCATGATTGGTCAATGTTTTCAGGAGAAAAGTGAGGTATAGAGATGAAGCGGTTTACCAGGATATTCTGGAGCTTGAAGCCCAGGAAATTGAAAGTGCCGCCATCAAGTGGAGGAGTAAAAATGGGGTATCATCATAAGCATTGTATTAGAGGAAAGCACATCATTGAGATTTGTGAGGCTGGAGGATATTAGAGACAGGAAGGGTTCTGAGAGTGGAGAAGATTACTAAAATAGGGAAAAGTGTGAGGTTGGAGGAGATTACAGAGATAAGGCGGTTTGTGAGACTGGGGGAATCTAAATATGGACAGATGGTGAGAGTTCTGAGGCTAGGGGGAGATTCCAACGACAGGCAGGTCGTGAATCTGGAGACGGATTCCAGCGATGTGGAGGGTGGTGAGGCTCGAGGGTGATGCCTGCAATAGTGCAGGTAGTGAGGCTCAAGGGTCATTCTCATAATAGGGAGGGTAGTGAGGTTTGAGGTATGATTCCTGCGATAGGAAGGGTGGTGAGGCTCCAGGGTGGATTATCGTCTAAACAGCACAGTGGTGTACTTACAGCACATGGAGTTCACCACCACTTCCTCCAAATCAAATAAAAATGGGCAATCAATATTAGTCTGGGCAGCAAAGACCACATCCCATAAGTAAATTAAAATTATGATGGGTTTCTGGTTTGGAGAGAGCTAGCAGAAGCTCAGATAATTCTCCTTGGGGCTGATTAGCAATGATTTAGTCGAGTAGTAGATTTGTTTCCAGGATAGTAGTTTGCAGAGAAAGAAAAATTATTAACATTGTGGCAACGTTTGGTAACCGCAGAATACAACATTCAGATAATTGGCAAATAATGCAGGGTGAAAATGTGAAGATTACTTGACTCAGCAAGATCCCAGGATTTGGAACAGTCTGAATGGCAGCTGGATGCAGATTCAGCAGTTATTCTCAAAAGAGATTTGGGATTTTAACTTTTCAAGGAATGATTAAGAGGGCCGTGGACAAATGGCAGGGGAATTGGGTTAGATTTGCAGCACCTCGAGAGTGAGAGTAAAGCCTTTGACAGGGTTCCACATGGTAGACTAACTAGTAAAGTTAGATCACATGTGATTCAGGAAGAGCTTGCTAATTGGAAACAAAATTGGCTTAGTTGTGGAAGAGAGCATGTTGCTGGAGGATTTTTCAGAGTGGAGTTCTGTGACCAGCGGTGTTCCACAGCAATCGGTATAGGGTCCACTTTTGTTTCTCATTTATATTAATGATTTGGATGAGAATTTAAGGGACAAGATTAGTAAGTTTGCAGATGATACTAGAATTGGTGGTATAGTGGTTAGTGAAGGTTATCTAAGATGACAGCGAGATCTTGATCAATTGGGTCAATGGGTTGAGGAGTGGAAGATGAAGTTCAATTTGAATAAATGCGAGATATTGTATTTTGGTAAAATGAACAAGGGTAGGACTTGCACAATTGATGGTTGCACCCTGGGTAGTGTTGTGGAACAGAGAAATGCTGAGATTCAGGTACATAATTCTTCGAAGTTTATGTAGACAGGTAGACAGGGTGGTTAATAAGTTGTTTAGCACACTTGCCTTCATTGCTCAGACCTTTGAGTACAGGAGTTGGGATGTTATGTTGAGGTTGTACAGGACGTTGGTGAGGCTTCATTTGAGGTATTGTGTGCAGTTCTGGTCGCCCTGTTACAGGAAGGATATTATCATTAAACTGGAGACAGTTCAGAAAAGACTTGCTGGGATGTTGCCAGGAATGGAGGGTTTGATTATCAAAATAGACTGCCAAAGCTAGGACTTTTCTCACTGGAGCATCGGAGGTTAAGGGGTGACCTAACAGAGGTTTATAAAATCATGACGTGCACAGAATATGTGAATAGCAAGGGTTTTTTTCCCTAGGTTGGGGGATTTCAAGACAAGGGGACATATGTGTAAGGTGAGAGGAGAAAGACATATGAAAAAAAGACATGAGGGACAATTTTTTTTTTACAGTGGTTCATGTATGGAACCAACTTTCAGAGGAGGTGGTGGATGCAGGTACAGTCGCACTGTTTAAAAGATATTTGAATAAATACATGTCTAAGAAAGGTTTAGAGGGATGTGTGCCGGATGCAGGCAGATGGGATTAGTTTAAATGTAAAACTTACATATTTAATATAAATTTCAGAGTTCTAAATTGGAGTAAGGTCAACTTTGACGGTATTGGGCAAGAACTTCCAAAAGATGATCGGGAGAGGCAATTCACAGGTAAAGGGATGCTTGGAAAGTGGGAGGCCTTCAAAAATAAAATAAGGAGAGTCCAGAGACAGTATATTCCTGTTCATGTGAAGGGCAAGGCTGGTAAGTGTAGGGGATACTGGATGACTCGAGAAATTGTGGCTCTGGTCAAGAAAAAGAAGGCAGCACATGCCAGGTATTGACAGCAGGAATTGGGTCAATCCCTCAAAGTATAAGGGCAGTAGGAGTATACTCAAGGGAAATCAGGACGGTGAAAAGGAGATATGAGCTATCTTTGGCAAATAGGGTTAAGGGGAATCCCAAGAGATTCTGAAACTACATTTAGGACAAAAAAGCAACGAGGGAGAAAATAGGGCCCCTTTAAAGATCAACAAGGCAGTCTCTGAGTGGAACTGCAGGCTGAGATCGTAAATGAGTATTTCGCATTAGTATTTACTGCAGAGAAGGATATGGAAGCTGGAGAACTTGGAGACATAAATATGAGTCATAAAAAGTGTCCATATTACAGAGGACCACGTGGTGGACGTCTTAAAATGCATAAAGGTCCCTTGCACCTGATCAGGAGTTATCCACAAACTCTGGGGGAAG
>NW_025979859.1:651-5910 GCF_021869965.1 Rhincodon typus | reverse complement strand
CTGAGGACGAACGGTCAGTCCTCAGTAAAGGGCTCACCTTTGTCCCCCTCCACCCACACATCAACAAATACCGCTCACACTTGGACATAGAGCAGTTTTTCCGCCGCCTCCGCCTCCACACTTACTTCTTCAACCGTGAACCTAACCCTCCCTCTACTGACCCCTTCTCCTGCTTCCAACATACCCCCTCCTGCTGGACACCACCCCAAGGCCTCCTACCTTCCCTTGACCTCTTCATCTCCAACTGCCGTCGAGACATCAATCGTCTCAACCTCTCCACCCCTCTCACCCACTCCAACCTCTCCCCTGCAGAACGTGCAGCCCTCCGCTCCCTCCGCTCCAATCCCAACCTCACCATAAAACCCGCGGACAAGGGAGGCACAGTTGTAGTGTGGCGCACTGACCTCCACATCGCCGAGGCCGGACGCCAACTCTCCGACACCTCCTCCTACCGCCCCCTTGATCATGACCCCACCCCCGACCACCAAACCATGATCTCCCAAACCATCCACAACCTCATCACCTCAGGTGACCTCCCACCCACGGCCTCCAACCTCATCGTTCCCCAACCCCGCACTGCCGACTTCTATCTCCTTCCCAAAATCCACAAACCCAAATGCCCTGGTCGACCCATTGTCTCCACCTGCTCCTGCCCCACCGAACTGATCTCCAACTATCTAGACTCCATTTTCTCCCCCTTGGTCCAGGAACTCCCTACCTATGTCCGTGACACCACCCACACCCTCCACCTCCTCCAGAACTTCCAATTCCCCGGTCCCCAACACTTCATCTTTACCATGGATGTCCAGTCCCTCTACACCTGCATTCCCCATGCAGATGGCCTTAAGGCCCTCCGCTTCTTCCTGTCCCGCAGGCCCGACCAGTCCCCCTCCACTGATACCCTCATCTGCTGAGCCGAACTCGTCCTCACACTCAACAACTTCTCTTTCAATTCCTCCCACTTCCTACAGACAAAGGGGGTAGCCATGGGTACCCACATGGGCCCAAGCTACACCTGCCTCTTTGTAGGTTACGTGGAACAATCCCTCTTCCGTACCTACAACGGCCCTAAACCCCACCTCTTCCTCCGTTATTGATGACTGTATCGGCGCCGCCTCGTGCTCCCACGAGGAGCTCGAACAGTTCATCCACTTCACTAACACCTTCCACCCCAACCTTAAGTTTACCTGGACCATCTCTAACACCTCTCTCCCCTTCCTCGACCTCTCTGTCTCCATATCGGGCAACCACCTCGAAACCGATATTCATTTCAAGCCCACTGACTCCCACAGCTACCTAGAATACTCCTCCTCCCACCCACCTTCCTGCAAAAATGCCATCCCCTATTCCCAATTCCTTCGCCTCCGCCACATCTGCTCCCAGGATGAGGCATTCCACTCCCGTACATCTCAGTTGTCCTCGTTTTTCAAGGACCGTAACTTCCCCTCCTCGGTGGTCGAGAACGCCCTCAACCGTGTCTCCCACATCTCCCGCACCTCATCCCTCACACCCCGTCCACGCAATAAAAACCAAAAAAGAATCCCCCTCGTCCTCACGTACCTCCCCACCAACCTCCGGATCCAACGCATCATCCTCCGACACTTCCGCCATCTGCAATCCGACCCCACCACCAAAGACATCTTTCCCTCCCCACCCTTATCTGCTTTCCGGAGGGACAACTCTCTCCGTGACTCCCTTGTCCGCTCCACACTCCCCTCCAGCTCCACCACACCCGGCACTTTTCCCTGCAACTGCAGGAAGTGCTACACCTGCCCCCATACCTCCTCCCTTACCCCCATCCCAGGCCCCAAGAAGACTTTCCACATCAAGCAGATGTTCACCTGCACATCTGCCAATGTGGTATACTGCATCCGCTGTACCCGGTGTGGCTACCTCTACATCGGGGAAACCAAGCGGAGACTCGGGGACCGCTTTGCAGAACACTTACGCTCGGTTCGCAACAAACAACTGCACCTCCCAGTCGCAAACCATTTCAACTCCCCCTCCCATTCCTCAGACGACATGTGCATCCTGGGCCTCCTGCAGTGCCACAACGATGCCACCCGAAGGTTGCAGGAACAGCAACTCATATTCCGCTTGGGAACCCTGCAGCCCAATGGTATCAATGTGGATTTCACAAGTTTCAAAATCTCCCCTCCGCCCACCGCATCCCAAAACCAGTCCAGCTCGTCCCTGCCTCCCTAACCTGTTCTTCCTCCCACCTCAAGCCGCACCTCCATCTCCTACCGACCAACCTCATCCCGCCCTCTTGACCTGTCCGTCCTCCCTGGACTGACCTATCCCCTTCCTAACTCCCTACCTACACTCACCTTTACTGGCTCCATCCCTGCCTCTTCGACCTGTTTGTTTCCTCTCCACCTATCCTCTCCTCTATCCGCCTCCCACTCTCTCCCTATTTATTTCAAAACCCCCTTCACCTCCCCCTTTTCTGATGAAGGGTCTAGGCCCGAAACGTCAGCCTCTCTGCTCCTATGATGCTGCTTGGCCTGCTGTGTTCATCCAGCTCTGCACCTTGTTGTCTCGGATTTAATCCCAATCATTCCAGCAAACTGAGACATATAAATAACTAGTGGGACAGATGACCAATGCTGCACTGGAGGTGCACTGATGATGTTATCTAGCAGGGTGACGAAACGTTTGCAACTAAACCCACCTGCTCAGCAAGCATGTCTACAACCTCAATGGGGTGAACTTTGAAGTGTGGCGTCTGTGGTAATGTAGGGAGAAGCAGCAGGAAATTTGGGCACTGCAAGCTCCCACAAGTTGCTCACGTTTAGCGTTGCTCACTGAGGGAAAATGAGTGATCAGAATACCAGCAAAGATTTGAAACGCAGTGCCTGGAGTGTGCTTAATTTACAAGCAATTATGTGAGTGGAATGGTGACGGATTTAACTTTGTACCCAACTTAACTAAGAGCTCTGACAATGCTTTCCCTGTGTGCTAAGCGGCAGACTCCTCAAAGAGGCACTTGTGCATGGTGTGAGCTCAAAGGAAAATCAGCCCCATTGGCTTATCAGAGAAAGGATGAACACATCAACATTTCCACACACCCAAAACTAAGTGCTCAGATGTATAGAACGCCCTCTCTTTTTCCTCCAGGCTAAAGTTATTCAATAACATTGTCAGAAGACAAGCTCAACAGTTTTGTTCTTTTTCTGCCTATGATTGAATGCAGTGGTTAATGATGATGGCCTTGTGGTATTACAGCTGGACAGTTATTCCAGAGACCCAGGTGATGTTCTGGGGAGATGGGTTCGAATCCCACTACAGCAGATGGTAAAATTTGAATTCAATGAACATATCTGGAATTAAGAGTCGAATAATGACAGAGTCTGGTACCAGGTGCTGGGAGAAAACCCATCTAGTTCACCCGTGTCCTTTAGGGAAGGAAACTGCCATCCTTGCCTGGACTACAACTGCCCTCTGGACAATAAACACGAGCCTCACCTGTGACACCCTCATCCACGAGGAAATTTTTGTTTGACAATGGTTGGTGCACTGCCTGAGCGAAATCAAACCTGGTTTACTGAAACGCTCCAGGGAACTGTGAACAACCGAGAGCGTTGTGTGAAGATTTTAGAGGAAGAGAACACATTATGGAGAAACACATCACTCAAGGTAACAGAGTTTTCACAGCTAAAGTTTCTGAAGGTGCTTGGGCAGTAACTGTCAGGTTTGTGTTGTGGCCATCCTTCTAATTAGGTCACCAGCAATTGGTTATCATTTTTGATGCAGGAGGGAAGGCATATGTTCATTGTCCATCTTCAGACCCCAGTGTTAGTGAGGGCCTGAAGGGTGGATGAGTCTTAAGGCCCACACATTCCAAAACAGAGCCCCCAACCTGTGTTCACGTTCAGGTGGGATTTGTACAGTAGATGCTCGAGTCAGGACTATCTGTCTCTGACATCAGCCCTAACTCCCAGGAGAAAGCCCGTTAAAAAACAAACCAATATTTAGAAGTGAGGGTGGACATTTCTACTGGAGATTCTTTCTGAAGTACGCAAGATTAGTCAAAGCAGTGTACATTCATAGCATTGAGACCCTTCAGAAGCGTTTCTCGCTGCGACTCCTCAAACACTTGCAGCAATGCGCCGGCATCTCCGGGCACTACAATCAAGCCTCCCCCAGCTCAGAGCCTCCCTCTCCCAGACCTGCAAAGGACCTCTCCTGCTTTTTATTCTTCGTAGGATCCACAACCTGAACTCACAATTCTACTCAGCTTTACTGGACACTAAAAACCCTAAGTACAGTAAACTCACTGATGACTACCACCCAAAACGGGCTTCCTCTAGCCATACCCAGGACCTTCCCCAGTGTTCCCGCCGCCATTGACCATGAGGCTACTGTCGGAGAACCCACAGATGACGTCACATCCGCCACCACCGGGTACCCCACTTGCGGGACAGCGAACGCCATCACTGCTGATGCCACTGCCTCCATTTCCGAGACCAATGCCACAGACACCGAAGACGCACCTACCGTCACCGCTGCTGCCACCACCTACCCAGCTCCGCCCATCACTGACACGGACGCAACTCCGCCCACGCTGACAACACCGCACACCACCCCCACAGCTAGCAGCTCCAGAGGGGAGAATAGCACCCAGCCCTGCCCAGTCTTCCCCATTCCCCCCGACCTCCCCCTTACTGAGGACGAATGGTCAGTCCTCAGTGAAGAGCTCACCTTTGTCCCCCTCCACCCACACATCAACGAATACCACTCACACTTGGACATGGAGCAGTTTTTCTGCCGCCTCCGCCTCCACGCTTACTTCAACCGTGAGCCTAACCCTCCCTCTACTAACCCCTTCTCCCGCCTCCAACACACCCCTTCCTACTGGACACCACCCCACGGCCTCCTACCCTCCCTCTACCTCTTCATCTCCAACTGCCGTTGAGACATCAATCGCCTCAACCTCTCCACCCCTCTCACCCACTCCAACCTCTCCCCGACTGAACGCGCAGCCCTCCGCTCCCATCCCAACCTCACCATAAAACCCACGGACAAGGGAGGCGCAGTTGTAGTATGGCGCACTGACCTCTACATTGCTGAGGCCAGCCGCCAACTCTCCGACACCTCCTCCTACCGCCCCCTTGATCATGACCCCACCCCCAAGCACCAAACCATCCACAACCTCACCACCTCAAGTGACCTCCCACCCATGGCCTCCAACCTCATCGTTCCCCAACCTTGCACCGCCCGCTTCTATCTCCTTCCCAAAAATCCACAAACGTGAAT
>NW_025979859.1:0-551 GCF_021869965.1 Rhincodon typus | reverse complement strand
CCACCCACACATCAACGAATACCACTCACACTTGGACATGGAGCAGTTTTTCTGCCGCCTCCGCCTCCACGCTTACTTCAACCGTGAGCCTAACCCTCCCTCTACTAACCCCTTCTCCCGCCTCCAAGACACCCCTTCCTACTGGACACCACCCCACGGCCTCCTACCCTCCCTCTACCTCTTCATCTCCAACTGCCGTTGAGACATCAATCGCCTCAACCTCTCCACCCCTCTCACCCACTCCAACCTCTCCCCGACTGAACGCGCAGCCCTCCGCTCCCATCCCAACCTCACCATAAAACCCACGGACAAGGGAGGCGCAGTTGTAGTATGGCGCACTGACCTCTACATTGCTGAGGCCAGCCGCCAACTCTCCGACACCTTCTCCTACCGCCCCCTTGATCATGACCCCACCCCCAAGCACCAAACCATCCACAACCTCACCACCTCAAGTGACCTCCCACCCATGGCCTCCAACCTCATCGTTCCCCAATCCTGCACCGGCCGCTTCTATCTCCTTCCCAAAAATCCACAAACGTGAATGCCCTGGA
>NW_025979858.1:0-5911 GCF_021869965.1 Rhincodon typus | reverse complement strand
TTCCCTATGATGCTGCTTGGCCTGCTGTGTTCATCCAGCTCTACACCTTGTAATCTCAGTGGCTCTTGTTTTTTTTTGCCTTGCAAAAATGAGTGGAGCATCATGTAGACCAGCAAACTTGGGAGGATCACACCAAAAGACAGAGCCAGAATTCAAATACTCTGTGTTCTACATGCTAGACTCCAACTACCATATGTAGCTAAAACTATCAAACCAAAATTAGGATTTCATCATCTTAGTGTTTACAGCATAAGTTATTGATTGCAATTGATCTTGCATTCTGTTATTGTGAATATCACAATTTATCTGTTTTGGAATATAATTTATGGTTTTAAGAATTAAAGTTTGAACTTTAACTGAGGGCACCTGACTCAAAGAAAGTGACTGAACTTTAGACAAGCTTGAAGTTACTTAGTTAAAAGTTAAGATTTCAAAATGGCGGCAGCATTCAGGGTCCTCAGCCTGGGGCTCGTCAATCTGTCTCCTTTTCTTCCGCTTTTTTTCTCTAAGATTTTGTATATTTTTTTCTGATAAGAAACTTACCTTGAGAGCTACAGCAGGCTAGAGGCCTGGAGCGGTGCGGAGAGGCTGAGAGCTGGAGCAGGCTAGTGGCCTGGAGCGGCGCAGAGAGGCTGAGAGCAAGAGCAGGCTAGACCCTGGAGCGGTGCGGAGAGGCTGAGAGCTGGAGCAGGCTAGAGGCCTGGAGCGGTGCGGAAAGGCTGAGAGTGAGAGCAGGCTAGAGGCCTGGAGCGGTGCGGAAAGGCTGAGAGTGAGAGCAGGCTAGAGGCCTGGAGTGGTGCGGAGAGGCTGAGAGCCAGAGTGGATCGGGCTGGTGGTCTGGAATGATGTGGAGGGGCTGACAGCAGCAGCAGAGCAGGCTGGGGATGGTTGCTGGACGGGGGACCAGTATGGTGGTCAGCGGCTTGCAAGGCCTATCAAGACCACGTGTGGAAGCGTCTGCGCTGAGCTACTGTAATGTAATGTTTATCTGTAAGATTTGTACATAGGTACTTTGTACCAAAGATGATGCCATGAAAGGCAACATTGTAAACTTTTCACTGTACTCCTGTACTTGAGTACATATGACAATAAAACATATTCTATTCTAAAAGTTAACCTAGCTTGTAAGGTCAGAGGTGACAGTGTAAAACGAGAACAATGAATGTCCCTGCCTTGTAATGAAACCAGAAGGTCCATAATTTTATCAAGGAAGATTTAAATATTACATGTACCTCCCATGTCAAAAGAAGGTAAAAACAAGTTATAAACAAGTGAGTTCCCTAACAGGGCCAGAAATCTGGGTAAGGAGTGGAGGTGGTAGTGGTGGGAGAGTGAGTTATAATTCTACATTACTCATATAAATGATTCATACAGGTTACAAAATCAAGGATTTGTGTTGAATATAAAAAATAATTTGTTCACATTTCAGTCTGAACCATACTCAAGATGTCCACACTGCCACCAGAGATAGAGATAGAGAAGAACCCTGGTTAAAAGGCCCTTTTGTCTAACTTGTGTGAGTATCTGCTGACAGAGCAAGCAGTTCAGTTTGGAGAATACAAACAGGCAGCTGTAGCTTTGTTTTGGTGTAAACTGCATCTCACCAGATTGGAAACACCAGCAGGAGATGGTGCTGAGTTAGGCCTGTACCTTTTGGCAGTCAAAATATTAACTTCTTCTAGGTCATTGCTGCTACTCACTTCTGAGCTCAGTTATCACCTTAATTGTTTTGACAGCTAAGGGGTAAAGGCCATAAGCAGGCAATATTACCTGAAAGATGTACAATTAGCCAATAAATTTCTTGCACATGCAGTATAATATCTTTCACTGCACCTTCACGTTCAACAAAGGAGCTGCCTCAATTTCAAGACAAACCAAAAGACTAAGGAGACTGCCTTACAATAAAGTTCTTTGAAAATCCAGAACAGGTCCCTGACCAGGAACTGACCATCCTGGTCTAAACATAGAGAAAACAGAAGATCATTCAGCATCTTGAGTCTATTCCATTCAATTAGACCACTCTTGTCCACGTTCTTTGCTCGTGTCTCTTTATACTCTTACCTAACAAACAAACTATCAGCCTCAGTTTTTAAATTTTCGATTGAAACCTTAGAATCAACGACTTTCTGGGTAAAGGGAAATCTAGATTTCATCTATCCTGTGTGTGCAAAAGTGCTAAACAGATCTGTATCAGATGAGGTTTACATACTAAGCCACTTATTCCTTATTCACACTATATTCAACCCCAAAACAGCTAAACAATGCAATTTTCACACTAGCTGGACTGTTGTGCCTGTGCAATGCAATTCCAAATCATCTGTACCTCAAAGCGTGCCCAATCCCATGAAGTGTTCCTGTGCGTTGGTCGCTGAAGGTGTCCAAACTGGATTTCATATGTAGCATTAGGACTGTGCACTGTAGTGGGAAACTCCACCTTCAGAAACTTGTGTGCTTCATGCCATTCCACCTGCAGAGGAGAAACATAGCAAGGCCAAATGGTCACAAAGTGCGTGATTTGAAGTTGAACATATTGAAATTTAATCTACTCACCTCTGTTTTGAACTTAATATAAGGACAGCAAGCATCCAGTATGATCTCTTGGCGGATCTTGCTGGTGTCACTGATACGGATAGAGTATCTTACACTTCCCCTGACTCTACCTGGGCACACTATCTCCAGAGGGTTCACAACCTGTGACACAGGTTTCCTGATGAGCAAAAAGCATTAAGAGTTCCAGATGAGATTAATTTAGTTTCCCATTATACAATAAGTATCTTTCTCTCACTCTCTTTTTGTTTTTCTCATGTTACATGGGATAATTACAATGCTCATTGATCAATCCTTCCTATAAACCACAATTTTCTTTTGGATTCGTTAAGTAGTTATACATCCAGATATCCTTCCTGCCACACACTCTCCCCATTGATCTGGGCTGGGTATTGACACCATTACACTCTGGTTTGCCTGCACCAGTGGCTTGTTTCTTTCAGAGCCAAGTCCTGGAGTGGGACTCAAACCATGGGACTTCCTTTTCATTAAACAAACATCAATATGAGTTCAACTTTACTGAAAAACTCAAAGATGGAAATTGCAGTACATCTCAGCAGCTGTAGCACCAAAAAAAGGAAGGTTTTTAATATGATAGTCTTCAAGAGGTATTTGTTCAGATGGACTGTACAGTGAAACGATTAACCACAATTGCAGCGCAGATCAGACACACATTGTATTCAGAGTTATGGACGCAAGATGAAAACTAGAAACATTCTGATAGTAATTTTAAAGAATCAGTTTGAGATTCACCATTCACTGATCCTTACATAAAGCCCTGCCTGTCACTCTAGCTGTGGTTCCCAGCAGCTATTTGTAGAATAGCATATACAGAAATTTGGGAGCTTTGGTTCATGACAATGATTTCTCTCTAAAAAGTCTAAATATTGATTCTGGACATTACCTTGTTTCTAAGTGATAATCCATGACATCCCATGCATCCCAGTATAAAGGAACATCATCAAACAACACAAACTGGTTCCCATAGCAACCATCAGGAATAGTCTCCCTGGAAGTACAACATAGACAATAATAATGTTCTTATTAACTTGAGATTCCAGTGATGAGCAAAAAAACCTCCCAGTCCTGGAACTACTTTACAACAGGGAGACATGTAGAAATACATACTGTTGCTTTCTTTAATGCTTTAGCTGTTCAAACACAAAGAACAAGTACATCGAATCCTGTGATCCTTGGTAATTAAGGAAAGAATGATATTTCATAATTCTGACTCTCAAATCTAGTGTCCTTGCAAACTACTGCCCTATCCATGACCTTGTCCCTTTCTAAACTGTAATTTCCCCAGAACCTTACATCAAACTGTGTTACTCTGAAACTGACTTTCTGTGCGTGCAATCTCCTTTAGCCTCACCATTACAGTTCCCCCAAAAATAGCCTGAGTTACCTTCAAAGTTTCTCAGGCAAATACCCTGCAAACTACCTTTGTCACCAAGCAGTACAGAGTTAAACCATCGATTTGATTGCCTGGAACTAAAATTTGAGTTTTCAAGTAATAAAATCAGAGTAAATGAACATTTCTGGCTGGGTCTAAGAAAGAAGCTTTCAAGTGCTGTGAGGTGCTCTTAACCTTTCAAAATTGCATGTGTCTGTATATTAAAAATAAGGGAGTTAGTTGTAAAAGTGGACTTATTAGGGACATCTGACAAGAAAGAACATAGCACAGAAAGATAGTCCGTCTCTGGTAGAATTATCAATCTTTTTCTTTCTCAGCGGTGCCAGAGCTACATACAGAACAGATTGATAAGTTGATTTAACATCTCCAACATAAGTCACAAGCTTTTATTTAGCCTGCATTTAACTCTGTATATTTATTTAAGATTACATTCTATTGGTAATTTAGTAAACAGTTTTATATTATTGCAACTTATTATTTATTAACTACCCTTTACAAATGAACACAGTTTGAATGAAACTCTTTCTGCTTTCCAATCAAAGACAGCAAACAAACATCTCCTCAGGTAGATCACTTTAGAAATGTACGTTGTGAACTTCAGATTGACAGATAATTATCACCACCATCAGAACTTTAGCTTCCTGAGGCTCAGCAGGAAAGTTCTGATTTAAGATTTAGATTCCAAATTGAATTTTAAATGCTTTCTGCATACTGACACTGATTGTTCACAAACACTGTATTCTGCAACAATCACAGTATCATATCTGTATGCCACTGTAACGACATATATACCAAAAAAAAATTCAAAGCTACTGCAAAAGGGCTGTTTCTTGTCATTTCCACTGTTATCTATATTAATTCAGTAAAGTCCAGATCCACCAGCATCCACAGGCACAGACAGATGCATTACAGCATCCCTCAGAGGTTCCAGTGTGTTGAACACATGCTAACTTCCTACAAAATCCAAACTTATGATGATGGTCAATTATCCTCTGTATGGAGCCCTCCAAAGAAGTCCCCAACACTGAGTTAGAGTTGGAGACTTCAAAGGGTTCTGAAAAACTTACCTGAATAGTTACCCAGGAAATGTCAGAGGGAGTAAAACCTGCTGTAATGCCTGGGTAACCACCCCTCAATCATTCACATCCCCACCTCTGGGTATGAGGTTCCACCTCAATCCCTGACTACACCACCCCTTAATTCCCAGCCGAGACTGTCCCACCACATCCCCTATCTGGCTGCTTACCTGTTACCCTCCCCTGACCCACCTCCAAACACCCTAAAGTGATATGTGAAAGTGCCATTATGTTGGAGTGGAAGTTCCAGAATAAATGCAGGATATGTGGTCCATTTCGAAATTCCCCTGGATTTTTGCTTCATGTAGACCTTTGACCAGCCTCTCAGTAACTTAAATTTTGTTATTATCTTGATTGGCACCACATCCACAATCATTCACTCCCTCCACCGATGATGCTCAACAGCAGCAGTGCATACCATCTACAAGGTGCACTGCAGAAATTCACCAAAAGATTCCTACACAGCATCTTCCAAACCCATGACCAATTCCATCTAGAAGGACAAGAGCAAGAGATACATGTGAACACCACCTGCAAGTTCCCATCCAAGCCACTCACCATCCTGACTTGGAAATATATCACCATTCTTTCACTGTCACTGGGTCAAAATCCTGGAATTCCCTCCCTAACGGTGTTGTCAGTCAACTTATAGCATGTGGACTGCAGCAGTTCAACAAAGTAGCTCATCATCACCTTCGCAAGGGCGACTAGGGATGGGCAATAAATGCTGGCCCAGCAGATGCCCCATGAGTGAATTTAAAAAAGTCTTGTTGTGAGGGAGAAAAGGAAAATGTTTGAATGACACAGCAGACTCACCAACATTTGCAAGAAAACAAAGAGAGGAAAACAGTTTGGGTTTGGTCAGAACAGCAGT
>NW_025979857.1:0-5912 GCF_021869965.1 Rhincodon typus | reverse complement strand
ACACACACGCACACACACACACATACACACACATGCGCGCACACACACACACCCACACACACACTCACACACATACATACACACACATGCACACACACATACACACACACGCGCGCGCACACACACACACGCACACACACACACGCACACATACACACACACACACACGGCAAATCCAGTGCAGCATATTACTGTGCAATTTGTTAATCTCTTTAAGGAGCAAAGCAATGTAATGAAACATCAATGAACTGCTAAGTGGCGATTGACTGCAACATCACAGTGACTTATGCTCAGTTCATGTTTTGTTGGGGTTCATTTCTGCCAATGTTCTTTTTTTCCTGACCTTATTGGAGCTTTGGTCCATACATGGAGAAAATAGAAAAATCCAGGAGTGATGTTTGTGTTAGTTACCCTGACATCATCAACGTGGAATTTGTTCAATTATACACTCGAGGAGCCCCACCAAATCTGAACTCAAATGCAATCAATGACTTTAATCTCCTTTGGGTGCAGTCGTTCTTAGTGAAATAAATATGATTTTGGTGATTGATGGACGCACATTTCAGTCCCTGGTCATCAATGTTAGTGTTCCTCTCACAAGTGTCAAAAGACAAAACATCATCAACGAGCTTCCGGCCGCCATAATTTCAGGATTTTTCTGTCACTCATTATAGCTGTGGATCTTGGTGTGCAATGGATAATGTCAAAGCTGTGTGCTTCACAAAACCTGAAAGAGTTGTAAGATATCAGGTAGACAACGCAAAGCTTCATAAGGTCATGAAACG
The DNA here is from genome assembly GCF_021869965.1 of Rhincodon typus. Classification (NCBI taxonomy): domain Eukaryota; kingdom Metazoa; phylum Chordata; class Chondrichthyes; order Orectolobiformes; family Rhincodontidae; genus Rhincodon; species Rhincodon typus. Next base: position 5,127 of record NW_025979857.1, on the reverse strand, counting down.
TTGGTGTAGCGGGCGAAAATAATAGCTCTGAAACAAAGCTGGTAATTCCAACGATCTGAATTTGTGCATGTTGTGTTTGAAACAATACATAGGAGTAAAGGGATCACACTCACCCGTAATAATTCTTCAAAATTCCATATAATCATGATAATTCACAATAAATTGGATTTTACTACATTTGGGAATTCATAGTGAGATAAAATATAAAACTACTAAAAATTTTAGCTGCTCCCACATGCTGCAGCTACAACATGTCATCGACCTGCCATCTCTATCATATTTAAGAATGTTATTAGTGTAAGTGATTCTTGTATCCCTGTTCTCTGAGCTTAATTATATTATGTTTCTTTTTTGAAAACACTAATGTAAATAAGGTATTTTTAGAAAAAGAGAAAATAATAAAAAAGACTGGACACCCGAACACAGACAGAAGATCTTAATTTCACTTTAAAGACAAGTGATATGACCTAATCAGTTGCTTTATTGAGGCAAAAATCAACTCTCACTCTCCTTTCTCTGCTGAATTCCTTGAGATGTTTATCTGGTGCATTCAAATGGTTGGCCACAGTTAGTTTGAGACTTATATATGTTCCAAACACAAATGACTCAATAAAGGAGATTCCAATTTCAGATATTTCTTAATAAGGTTGTTTATTCAACGCATCTCTTGAAAATAACCTTTCTCAAAGCTCACAACTAAAGAATTTAAAACTGTAGAATTCTGTTCCAGGAGACTACAAATTACTACAAATTGGAGTTTTACACAATACGTAACCAGAAACTGGATGCTTTCAATCTCTAACTTGTCTTGTGTTATTTAACTTAGAGGTCTTTCACAAGAACGTAAGCATGCAATTCTGCAGGTTATGTTTTAACACTAAAGCCGAATTTTACTGCACAGAAGGAATGATTCGTTTTATGAATAAATCTTGTGGTCAAATGTTTAACCAAACCTCTAGAACTTACCAATTGTAACAGCAAACTTTATACGCCTTGATAAAAATAAATGATGTAACGTGGAGGGCAAATTGTTTTTGTGACTTCAGGCTTTTGACGTTTGTATGACATAGAATGAAGTATTTTAGTTAAGGAAGTACAAATGAAACATGTAGCATTTTCTTTTCTTGTCTCATTACATTTGATACCATAATATTTATGCATTTTGTTATGACCTTAATTTCAGATAATTCGCGCATGCTGATATTAATTTCCCTAGGAAAATGTCATTGCTCAGTGAATAATTAGTGTCTAGAAAGTGTAGTGAATGGGTTTGATTGAAGCATTCAAGAGAGCATTGGACTAAAAACAGAAATTAATGTACAATGTTATGGGGAAAAGGAGGAACTTTACACTCGGTAATGATGCTTGTTTGCAGAGACAGTGTAGGTATGATGGACCGCATTACCTTCTTCTTCACTGCATACTTCTGTGATATTATGATTCCAGGACTCTCTTCAAATGAAGCACTGATGATTTGCTGGTCATAGTTGTGATATAAAGTTGCTGCTATATTTTGTGATTCTAATATGAAATGATTGAAAAACATGTCTCAAATTGTTTCTTGGATTGCACTCATATTTCTTGCACAGTTTGAATGCTCTGTGTGGTTCACCTTGGAGTTGAATTTTAACTATCACTTGATAACAGCATTGAAAACATCTGAAATTACTTACCTGCTGAGTGAGAGATTGACTGTACATAATTTGCCATCTTGTGTTTATCCATTTTTTATGGTCAGGACACATCTGTGGAAAATTCCATCCTTTGTTTTATACCACTGTCGCAGTTGTAACGTAAATATTGGGTTGGGTGACACACGGCATTTAGGTCTGATGTTCAATATTTGATTGTTAAAATGCTGAAGGACTCCTGTGGGACTGTCCTATCTATTATTAAAGCCAACAATGTTATTCTCATTCCTTTGTCAGACTTTAACCCACTAAAAGGCAATTATGATGTGACTCTTCTGGTACAACATACACCACTACAGAAGGCTTTCCTATCTATCTTGGTATCATCTGCTGTAATTGCCATGCTGCTACTTGTAGCCATCTCCCAATTGCAACATATTTCACCATGAGGCAGTTCACTGAGGTGTAAGACCTTTTTATGATTCCTCCCCTCACTGCTTCCTCCCCCACAAACCGGTTATATCCCTCCTCGAAGTGCGTGCTGCTTTTGAGTAAACAATGAGTTCACTGACGGTCTTCCAATACCTATCAGATAGACTCCCTCCTGAATATTGACCGTGCGTTTCCTTCCCCCCTTCAGATATCTGTGAGACTCATTCCCTGTGAAAGTTTACGCTCCTTTATGACACCCTCTGATTTTGATATCATTGTCCTCTGAAGCTCCAACCCTCTTTCCACCTCCTGGGTTTGATCTTCCCAGGAGTTTGCACCTGAAACCGTTTTCACGGCACTTTTTTCCATGTGCAACTCTTTCCAATGGACACTCCCTCATAGCTTTTCCCAAGAGACTCTTCATGCAAAGATCCTTCCTGATAAAACCTTTTTCCATTCCATGTGAGAAGGCCTATCAGTTGAAACACATCCCTTTCCCAGGCTGAGGAGTAGATTTTATTTATGCTGTGTTTGTCATCTGGTAAATGTACCAATCTCTTGCCTACAAAACATGTACCTACATTGGCATTCCTATCCTACGTCACGCCATCTCATCAACCTCTCCATCCCCGTGGGTACCTTCTTCAGACCTTATCCTCGACTCTGCACCCAGATACCAATGCGTGATAGTATTCTGTTCTCCAATACAATATGCCATGACACTGACTAACTGCCAATATATTTTCACTGTATTAAAAAAAATCCAAAGAACTGTGGATGATGAAAATTAGAAGCAAAAGCAGAAATTGCTGGGAAAAATAAATGGAGCAGTTCTGGCAAATGAAGTTCTGAAGAGTTGTCAATGGACCCGAAACGTTTGCTCTGCTTTCTCTCCACTGATGTTGTCTTTTCCCAGCAACCTCTATTTCTACTGCACCTCTTGCACCACTGTGAAACAATTTGTTGATCCATTAGGCATCTCCCTGTAACTGTGAGATGTTTGTGAGGCTTGTGCAAACGTCTCACAATTACAGGGAGATGCCTAATGGATCTGAATAAACCAGTTACTTTTTCCTTTCAAGTAGATTGCTTCACATCTTGCCCTTCTCCTAAACCACAGTTAAACCATAAATACCTAGACTTGCTGATAGGCATTCAATGCCTTGAAATGAATCATTGCCTGCAATGTGTCTCTCATAGGAACGACCCTATATGGCAGTTACACTCATCCTGTCGTCAGATGGTGAGATTCATAAACTTCAGTGTAGATCACTCCCTTGGGATATTGTCCGCCGCTTTGAATCCCCTTACTGCAACACAACCATTTGGGGAATACTCTCTTTCATGTACTATTTTCCCTGTTTCCATCTAACTATGATCCACCTAGGCTCAATTCGTTCAGGTCCCACAACAAGTATTCAAGTGTCGTCTATGCAGATGAAAGCAGTTCTCCTTATAAGAAAAAGGCAAGGTTTGTATGGGATTCGAATATGCCTAATGACGTTCAAGCATCTCCTGAGGAAGGCATCCCAAATACATTGACTCACAGGTTCAAACAAAGAGATGGCAGATCAGTTGAACAAATATTTTGGATATGTCTTCATATAAGAGAGAATAAAGAACATTTTGATCATCCTAGCGGTCAGAGGATCAAACATGAAGGAGGAGCTGAAAGAAATCCTTATCAGTGAGGAAATGGTATTGCGGAAATTGATGGGATTAGTACCCGATAAGTCCGGGGTCTGATGCTCTGGATCCCAGGTTGCTGAAGGAAGTGGCCCATGAAATAACAGATGCATTAATAATCATTTCTGAGCATTCTGTAGAGTCTGGAAGAGTCCCGATGGACTGGATTGTAGCTAATCTAATCCCACTTTGCGAAAAATGAGGGAGAGAGAAAATGGGGAATTATAGGCCTGTTAGACTGACATCAGTGGTGGGCAAAATGCTGGTGTCAATTATTAAGGAGATAATAATTGAGCATTTGGAAAGGGGTGACAGAATTGGTTCAATTCAGCAGTGATTTACAAACAGGAAATCACGTTTGACAAATTTTCTGGAATTTTTTGAGCATGTGACCAGTAGAGTGGACAACAGTGAAGTAGTGGGTGTATGTATCTGGACTTTCTAATACCTTTTGACAAGAATCCACACAAATGATTAGAAAGGACATTAAAGCTCATGGAGATAATGTATTGATGTGGATAGAGAACTGGCAGACAGGAAGCAAAGACTTGGAATTAACAGGTCCCTTTCAGAGTGGCAGGCAGTGATGAGTGGGGTACAGCGGGTTTCAGTGCTGGGACTCCAGCTGCTCACAATATAAATTAACAATTTGTACGAAGTAATTGAATGCAATATACCTCTAAATTTGCAGGTGTCACTACGTTGGGTGGCAGTGTGTGCTGTGAAAAGGATGCTAAGAGGCTGCATGGTGACAGGGACAGAGTGGCTGAGTGTGCAAATACTTGGCAAATGCAATGTAATGTGGATAAATTATTATCTTAATGGTGGCAGTTTAGGAAAAGATGAGGTGCAAAGAGACCTGGTGGTACAGTTGCCGAGAGTTGGCATGCAGGTGTATCAGGCAATGAGGAAAGCTAATATCATGTTATCCTTTATCGTGAGAAGCTTTGAGTATAGGAGTAAGGATGTCTTTCTACCATTAGACAGGGCCTTGGTGAGGCCACACGTTGAGTATTTTGTGCAATTTTTATTTCTAGTCTGAGGAAGGACATTATTGCTGTGAGGGAGTCCAGAAAACGTTCATTGGATTGATTCCTGGGATGGCAGGATGATGGGGTATTTCAAGACTAGGGGGCACATTTTTAAGGTGATTGGGGAGATATTTAAAAAAGACATAAGACAATTTCTTACACAGAGTGTGGTTCACGTGTAGAATTAACTTCCCGAGGAAGTCATGGATGCAGGTGCAATTACAACGTTTAAAATATGAGATAACAATGTGTAGAGCTGGATGAACACAGCAGGCCAAGCAGCATCAGAGGAGCAGGAAGGCTGACATTTCGGGCCTAGACCCTTCTTCAGAAGAAGGGTCTAGGCC
>NW_025979856.1:0-5912 GCF_021869965.1 Rhincodon typus | reverse complement strand
TTTCTGAAGAAGGGTCTAGGCCCGAAACGTCAGCCTTCCTGCTCCTCTGATGCTGCTTGGCCTGCTGTGTTCATCCAGCTCTACACCTTGTTATCTCTTATAACAAATTAGTGTGATAAATTTAGTCCCATTCCCTGAGCAAATTTTGGAGGCAGTAAAGAGGCCCATTGCATCATTAGGAAAGATAAAGTAATAAATGCTGTAAACCCAACTTCTAAAATACCATTGACACAGGAGGAGAGCAGAGGAAGGTTGTAAAAAGAGGGGTAATGACTGGGGAGAGATAAACAATTGAAGCTGAAGTGCAGGTGTAGATGATTTGAACACATTCTTACATCCAAAGATGAAGGGAAGAGTGACAAAGACAGATTACAAAATACAGAGTGAAGATGTGGATATGTGAGGGGTAGATCATGCCTCACAAACTGTATTGAATTCTTTGAAGAGGTGACCAAACATGTGTTTGAAGGTAGAGCAGTGGATGCGGTATACAAGGATTTAAGTAAGGCGTTTGATAAGGTTCTCCATGGTAGGCTCATGCAGAAAGAAAGGAGGCATGGTTGATAGGGGGAAATGTGGCAGATTGGATTCAGAATTGGCTGACCCTTTGAAGGCAAAGGGTGGTAGTGGACGGAAAATATTCAACATGGTGCTCAGTTACGAGTGGAGGACAACAAGGATATATTCTAGGTCCTCTTCTATTTGTGATTTTTGTAAATGATTTGGATGAAGGAGTGGAAGGGTGGATTAGTACGTTTGCAGACGATACGAAGGTGGGTCGAGTTGTGGATAGCGCGGAGGACTGTTCTAGGTTACAAAGGGACTTTGATAGGATGCAGAGCTGGGCTGAGAAGTGGCAGATGGAGTTTAACCCTGAAAAGTGTGAGATGATTCATTTTGGAATGACAAACTTGAAATCAGAATACAGGGTTAACGGAAAGATTCTTGGCAGTGTGGAGGAGCAGAGGGATCTTGGGGTTCATGTCCACAGTTCCCAGGGCGATACAGTTGTTAAGAAAGCGTATGGTGTGTTAGCTTTCACAAATAGAGGGATCGAGTTCAAGAGCCGTGAAGTTATGCTCCAGCTATACAAAAGCCTGGTTCGGCCACATCTGGAATATTGTGTCCAGTTCTGGTCGGCTCATTACAGGAATGATGTGGAGGTGTTGGAAGAGGTGCAGAGGAGATTGACAAGGATGTTGCCTGGAATGGAGGGAAGGTCTTACGAGGAAAGGTTGAGAGGGCTAGGGCTTTTCTCTTTAGAACGAAGAAAGATGAGAGGTGCCTTGATAGAGATGTACAAAATGATCAGAGGTATAGATAGAGTTGATAGCCAGAGACTTTTTCCTAGGGTGGAAGTAGCTATTAGGAGGGGGCATAGTTTTAAAGTGAGTGGAGGTAGATATAGGGAAGACGTCAGAGGTAAGTTCTTTACTCATAGAGTGGTAGGGACGTGGAATGCATTGCCAGAGAGGGTAGTGGAGTCGGCCTCATTAGGGGCATTTAAACAGCTATTAGATAGGCATATGGATGATAGTATAAGGTAGGGGTGGAGGTTAGATAGACCTTAAGTTTCGGGTAAAAGTTCAGCACAACGTCGTGGGCTGAAGGGCCTGTACTGTGCTGTACTGTTTTATGTTCTATGTTCTATGTTCTATATGTCCCCTAGTTATTTGTAGAATCTCAACTAGTTTTGTTTAAAGATTTGGTAAAGTTGTAAAGTCATTTAATTTCATCCTTATCGATGGAATTTGAATGGATGCCTTTTATTAAGAAAAGAAAGTTATTAATGGGAAGTGTTTAGAGTAGAAACAGTGAAGACTTATTTAAAATGAAAGTTTAGTTTAAAGTTCACTTACAGCATGCAAATAGTAGAAGCTGTAAACTGCAGTTTCCAGTCAGATCTCAGGCTGAACTGAAAGAGGGATTGATCTCAACTTGCCAGCTGTGTCACAGAATTGTAGTAACTTGATATTAGACACATTTTAAAAGCTTTATAACAATTGAGAAATGATAATCCTTCCTATTCTGTTGTCCTAAAGTTAGTACAGAATTTGGAAGAGTTAGTGATTTGTAAGTATCCAGTTCATTGGCAATTAAAGTGATGCATTTGGCAAATGTCTGGGAAGGAGTAAGATCCCAAAGACAGATGATGGAGGTATCTGGCAAACATCATGAGATTATGGGAAGATCTAGGCTGTCTGTACAGTTGTCAGTCATTGATTGCATGTTTACTGGATTGGATGTATAAATTAGGTGGAAGCAGCGAACAATGGCATCAATGTTGCATGTAATTATTGTAAAGCAAACGGTGTAAAAAAATTATATTCAGCTGGGGAGATCAGAGTGTCATTGACCTCTCTCCAATCTGAGCTGTTTTTAAGAGGGCAATTGGGCCCCAAGTGAAAGTCAGATTTGGAATGGTCTCTGGCTTCTCCCACATGTGTGATGGAAGAGCTCTGAATAAAGGTTGATTGTACAGTTTCATACAGAACTCTAGAAGCCTGTTTGATATTTCTCCCTTCAAGAGTGAGCATCATTTCATTAAGCTGCAGGCTGCTGGATTAAAAGCATATAGTGTTGAGAAACTCAGCAAGTTTAGCAGCATCTGTGAAGAGCTAACATTTGTACTGAGACTTCTTTTATAGTTCCAAACATGACCTAATGTGGACTTGAAACATTAACACTGTTTCTCTCTCCACATATGGTTCAGAATCCAAACTAGTTAAAGGCAATAAAAAAACCTGGTGAAGGGGCAGCCAGCCATGGAGCAACAGGGTAAGAAACATTCAAGGGGCAGCTAGTCATGGGACAACTGTTCAGGGACAGCCAGGAGAAGATTTCTCAGGGCTTCTTAGACTTGTGGGGGAGCGCAAACAGAGGGTAATATGTTCATGTAAGAAATTTCAAAAATAGAATGATGGAAACTTGTTACTATACTGGTTGGGTTTTCAACTGCTATCAAACCTGAAGAAAGCTCAGCATGCAAGAATCAGCAAGGTTTTCAAGGAAGCATAAGAAGTGGGTTAATCAATGCGCAGTACACTCTATTGAGCTAACTGATGAATCAGCAATTGACTTAATTGAGAATGTACCACAGCTTGGTGAACAAACAGTTATGATAAATTCAAGTTTGATGTTAAATACTGAAGTAAGTCAGAGGAAGCTACTTCAAGTACAATATTTGACTTCCTTATCTTTCTCAGAAGACTCCTCAATATACATGTCAGAGATCATGTCAAACAAAAAACAATCCTCAAATATTGAACGTAATAGTTTAACCAATAATGAGGTTATTGAGGGTGTAAGAAAGATTTGAAATATATCAAGTTGAAACAAAATTTATACATTCTTCCACAAAACTCTCCAGAGGTGGATTTGGAATTAAAATCTGCTGACAGGACCTGAGGTTATGGAGTTACAACTCCATGGAAGCCATCACTAAGAACAGATGTCCAGTTCATCAAATACTGTGAAGAAGAAATTGTCTGTCTTGGTGATGCAGGATACCACAAAGAGCAATTGCCTGTTTCACCAGGGAACTCATACGCTCTCAGGAAATACAGAAGATTAAGTGTCCTCCAGTTTAAACGGAAATTCAGACCTTCCACTGTGAGCAAAAAGAATCATAGACAATAGTTTTCAACATAGAAAACTATCAATCTTTCAAGTCCAAAGTGAATGCTTTCTGCGAGAAAAGTGAAACTTACAGAATTTGGTATGTCAGAGACTGGGGCTGAATCTTGCATTTTTTTCACTGATTTTGAGTTGCATTGAAGATTTTTGGAGGCCCAGTGAGATTTCTTGCCATAACGTACTAAACTTATCTCTTTTATCTATCACCTCTATAGTATTCCTCACTTCCAATTCTATTTTACCATGTGTGGTTCTTGAATGTGCCACTCACTGGATATCTGCTCTCAGGCAAGCTTTTTTAAAGCTCCATAGTTTAAAGGCTGCTGTGTACTGAGATAAGCACTAACACACTGAAGTTGCCCTGCTTGGTGGCAGATAGTGTGAAGATGTCTAAGAAGGGGAAGATGAAGAAGCTATTCTCCGTCAGGTACCTGAAGGTCCTGGCTGATGGACCAACAGAAGAAGCCATGCCAGCAGACCTGCTGGGTCAACATTTTGGAATTCCTTCCCTAATAACATTTCATGTCCAACTATACCAAATAGATTGCAACAATGAGTGAATAAAACAAAGTATTGCTGCAGGGGTTTCTCAGGAATGTGATCTAGAAATAACCAGCTTCAACTGCAGTGTGTTGTTGCCCTTTTAAATAGTGTTCGCACGCAGCTTTGTTTATGTGTGCTGGGATGGTTCCTGTTGAAATTCAGTACCTGGTCTGTGTGTGTGGCTTTTCAGTGTACTTTCATTTGCAGTTCCCCATTTGTCTTGTGCTCTACCATGATGTCCAGGAATGGGAGATGTTTGTTCTTCTCCTCCTCTCTGGTGAATTTTATTCCAGTGAGGGTGTTGTTTATAAGTTTGTGTGTCTCCTCTAATTTGGTCCATTTAATGATGACAAAGGTGTCGTCGACATAGCATATCCATAGTTTCGGTTGGACTTTGCGGAAGGGCAGTCCTTTCTAGTCTTTGCATCACTGCCTCTGCTATGAGTCTGGAGATAGGTGATCCCATGGGCATCCCGTTGATTTGTTCGTATGTTTGGCCGTTGAAAGTGAAGTGGGTGGTGAGGCATAGGTCCAATAGTTTGAACATGTTGTCCTTGGAGATGGTTTCACTAAGGTCGTGCTCTTGTTCCAGTAGTGTTGTCATTATTTCCCTTGCTAGTGGTATGTCTATTGATGTGTCACTTTCAACGGCCAAACATACGGACCTACGCCAAGAGGAAGAAGAATACTTCTTCCAAGTGTTCAAGGATAATGGATATCCAACGAACTGGGTCAGAAGATGCCTACACGAACTGCATCAGAAAGATACTACACGCCCCGACACACTCATCACACCACCCTACATCAGGAACACGTCGGAACTCACCACAAGACTCCTACGACCGCCGGGCATCAGAGTGGCACAAAAGCCCACTTCAACCCTACGACAACTGCTCACCTGAACTAAAGACCCTCTCCCCGCCATGGACAGGACCAATGTCATCTAAAAGATCCCCTGCAGAGACTGTGAGAAACACTACATCGGACAAACAGAAAGGAAACTAACAACAAGAGAACATGAACACCAACTGGCTACAAAAAGACATGATCAATCCTCACTCATCTCAGTCCACATGGACAAGGATAACCACCACTTCGACTGGGACAACACCCAAGATCCTGGGACAGGCTAGGCAGAGACAAGCACAAGAATTCCAGGAAGCATGGCACTCCATGAAGCATGCTAGTAATAAACACATTGAACTCGACCCCATATACATTCCACTACAAAGGAAAACCAGAAGTGAAGCAATTCATCTCAATGGACCCCAGAGTTTAAAAACCAGGCGGGAAAACACAATGACGCTTCATTGGAGGCTGCATTGAGGGTGTTACCAAGCACAGTAACGAAATGTCCGCGAAACAAGAAACCAGCTCGGCAAGCCAACCAACTTCAAAAACGTCAACACCCACAACCAGAGGTACAAATCTACTCCAAAACCTTATAAAGAACAACTGCAGAATTCTGAAGTATAGAGGAATCAAGCGGTTCTACTGCATGAGTCACAAAAAGGTAGTTTACAATATCATGATCCCAGCTGATGGAACTACTGGACAGTCAGGTCCCAAAATGCAATCTAGCCTGATATATCAGATTTTTAAAAAGTTTTAGTTATTGTGTTGGTCATTCACTGAAACATAAGTACATGAGGCTGCAGAGTTTCTTTAACAACAGAGCAGATGCTTATTGTACAAAAGCTGAAAACAAACAAAAAAAGCAAAGTGTTACAGAG
>NW_025979855.1:0-5912 GCF_021869965.1 Rhincodon typus | reverse complement strand
GGAGCAGAGAGCCTCTCTGCTCCTATGATGCTGCTTGGCCTGCTGTGTTCATCCAGCCCTGCACCTTGTTGTCTAGAACTTCAGTTAGGCCACATTTGGAATATTGTGTACAATCCTTGATGCCACACTACCAGAAGGATGTGAAGGCTTTGGAGAGGGTACAGAAACAGTTTACCAGAATATTGCCTGGTTAGGAGAATATTAGCTATGAGGAGAAATTGGAAAACCTTGGTTTGTTTTCACTTGAACATCAGAAGCCAAGGGGCAACCTGAAAGGGGTTTGACAGAAGTATAAGAGTTATGGAGAGAATAGATAGTAAAAGTCTTTTTACCCAGGGTAGAAATGATACTGCCTAAGGGCAGAGGTTTAAGATAAAAGGGGGTAAGTTTATAGAAGATGTAAGGCACGTTTTTTACACAGAGGGTGGTAAGTGCCTGGAATGCACTGGCAGAGGAGGTGGTAGAAGCAAATACAATAGCAACTTTTAAGATACCTGAATAGGCAAGGAATAGAGGGATGTGGACTGTATACAGACAAATGATTTTTAGTTTAGAATTCATCATCATGCCTTCAAAAACAAAGTTGCTGGAAAAGCTCAGCAGGTCTGGCAGCATCTGTGAAGGAGAAAACAGAGTTAATGTTTCGGGTCCAGTGACCCTTCCTCAGAACTGATGATGGCTGGGAAAACGTCAGTTTATATGCAGAAAATAGGGAGGTGGGTGGGTAGGGAGTAAACGATAGGATAGAGCCCAAAGAGAGAGGAAGACAGTTGGACAGACAAAGGAGTTGCTAACGATCAGGCTGGGAGGGTGAATAGTTGTTAATGGGGACTGTTAGTGACTAACAACAGGGGGTGTATAATGGCAGGCTATGTGGTAACAAGGCCTGGTGTGTGGGGTGGGGGGCTGGGACATGGGAGAGTTTAGGCCCTAAAATTATTGAACTCAATATTGAGTCCGGAGGGCTGTAGGGTCCCCAAGCGGAAAATGAGGTGTTGTTCCTCCAGCTTGCGTTGGGCTTCACTGGAACACTGTAGCAAGCCGGAGACAGAAATGTTGGCCAGGGAGCAAGGTGATGCATTGAAGTGGCAGGCAACAGGTAGTTCAGAGTCTTTATTGCGAGCAGAACATAGATGTTCTGCGAAGCAGTCGCCAAGTCTACACTTCGTTTCCCCAATGTAGAGGAGACCACATTGTGAGCAGCAAATGCAGTAGACTAGATTCTGGGAAGTGCAGGTGAAGTGTTGCTTCACCTGAAAGGTATGTTTGGGCCCTTGGATACTGGGGAGGGAGGAGGTAAATGGGCAGGTGTTGCACCTTCATCGGTTACAGGGGTAGGTGCCGCAGGGCTGTGGGGAGGTGTCGGGGATGAAGGAAGTGTGCACCAGGGTGTCCTGGAGGGAAAGGTCCCTGCGGAAGGCGGACAAGGGAGGGGTGGGGAATATGTGTCTGGTGGTGGCATCTCGCTGGAGGTGGCGGAAATGACATCTGATGATCTTCTGGATGTGGATGCTGGTGGGATGGTAGGTGAGGATATGGGGAACCCTATCGCTGTTGCGGGAGGGAAGAGAAGGGGTGAAGGCGGAAGTGCGGGTGATGGGTCGGACCTGATTGAGGGCCCTGTTGACAACGGAGCTGGGGAAACCTCGGTTGAGGAAGAAGGTGGACATTTCGGAGGCTCCCTTGTCGAAGTTGGCCTCATCTGAACATATGCGATGGAGACGGAGGAACTGGGAGAATGGGATGGAGTTTTTACAGGAAGTGGGGTGTGAGGATGGCTTGGTGGGACGAAGGGCCTGTACCTGTGCTGTTGCTGTTCTTTGTTTGTTCCAACACAGTTAAGATTGCTAACTGCAAAATGTTCTCCCCCACCCCCGCCACTGAAACAGCAAAGACTTGCTTGGCTTTGTTACCTAAATTTAAGTCCAGGGTCACCCCATCTCCTGTAGGGCCTTCTGCATACTGGCTTACATATAGCTCTCCTGGAAACATTTTAAGAACTTCATTCCCTGTAAACCTTCCTCACTATGACTACCCCACCTAATGTTGGGGAAATTGAAGGCCCCTATCACTACCCTATTATTTTTACACTTCTCTGAAATTTGGCTCCATTTCAGCTCTTCTATTTCTCTCGGAGCCTATATTATGCTCCCAGAAATGTGATTCCTCCTCTTTGGTTTTAAATTCCATCCAAATGGTTTCATTTGAGGAACCTTCTAAGATGTCCTCCCTGCTTATTGCTTTCCTTGATTCCCTGATCAATTTTGCAATACCCCCTCCTCTTTTATTTCCTCCCCTGTCTCGCCTGAAGACCTTCTATCCTAAAATATTGAGCTGCCAGTTCTGTCCCCCTCTCAACCATGCCTCAGTGATAGCAAATGACATCATACTCCCATGTTTTAATTTGTGCCCTTGACTCATGTGCCTTGTTGGAATCTGTTTAGGGTGAGTTTTAAATATTGTCTGATTGTACATCCTTCTTTAGTACACATTGATTGAAGTAGATCCATCTTCATGATACACACAATGTATGATGCCATTGTGTTCTCTGTCATCCAGTTCATGCTTAAACCTTTTTTGGTTGTGAATGCTGTACTTTCTGGGAGTACTGACTGATGGAATTACATCTTTTCTATGGTGCAATACTGCATTGCCTTGGAAATTTCTTTTGCCATCAAACCTGTCCAGATACAATTGTTGTAAGTCCTAGACTGACTTAATGTGAGTGTTCTCAGTCTCTTTGCTGGCAGGAGTAGTTTGGTGATCTTATGGATCATCACAATGTTGAGCTATATACGCTGGTAGTTCTGTCACTGCTGGTCCAGTCATGTCTTGCAGATGCATAATATTTATGATTTCTACACTGAATTATCAAAGCTGCATTGCATTGTAAGTGTACCAATGCATGGGATTGGTGATTCATTATATGCAGCTAGTTTGACTGTTGTTGGTTGTACTATCGAGTTCCAAGAATTTCAGGTATATTTCCCTCTGAATTTGAACTGGTAGGGTATTTCCACTGGCTGCAGTATCAATCTTCATTTTGAGCGATTTTTTTTTGCAGTTTTCTTTGGGAAAATGTTGTTGATTATGTCAAAAGGTTCTAGGTGGTTGGCTCCCTTCACACAATGTGATATATTGTTCTCTGGTTGGAAATTGTTCCACTCTGGTCCTTGGGTGCATCTTTCTGTGAACTTCTTGGATCAGCTCTTGTTTACAAATATCTGTGGAACACTCCTTGTTGCTCCTGTCATTCGGATGCACTGTTTAGTTCTGCAGTGTTGTACTCTTTGGCTGCAACTTTGGAGCCAGATTTCTTTCACAGGGAGGCCCAGCGTCCAGTTGTACCACAAAACTTGCACAGATCATGGAGCACAGGACAGCTTTTCGGTGGGTGCAATAGACTGCATTTGCCACACGATTTGCTTGCTTTATGTGGTGTCCTGTCCACATGTCTATACTGTTTGCTGCACCTAATGCTTGCACTGCTCATTGTCCACCTATGATGGTGTCATATTTTCTGCCATCTACTAGCAGTGAATCAATACTGTAACCTTTCTTTTGTTTGGAGTTCTCTATAAGATAGGTGTTAATGCAATCACACATTGCATTGTCTGCTTTGACAATTCTGCCTCTGAAAAATCATTTTTGTTGCCATTGTTACAGCACCTATTAGTCAATTTATTCCTGTAGCTTTTGCCAGTAGGTCATCAATTCTAAGCGATTAATTCTAAAGTTGACTCTTATGTGCAGTTGGTTTTCCAAGAGATTTCATGTCTTTGTGGGATCTTCCTGGTCTTCTTCAGACAAGCCTGAGACTTTGACTCTGTGCAACCCCTTGTTACATATCACTATCAATATTTTGATGGCTTGTTTAAGCAGTTGGTCTATGCTTGGTCTATGCAATATAATGGCATTCTTTGTTGAAAAAGTTTGAACTCTCAAAGAAGATCTGCTGCCTTCCAGTTCAGGATGAGGGATTTGGTATCCATCCTTCTGTTCAGTACTATCCTTGAATTCAGGCAGCCATCTCTTTGTTTGAATTTAAATGCACTTTTTTTTAATTCAACACAGGGCTGACAGCCAATGGTTGTTCAAATGTGAACAGAGAGCATTTGAATCTGTTAACTGCCGAAATGGAGCTGGCCAGCTGGGATGTACTTGCAGCTTGTGAAAAAGAAATCTTATTTTCTTCTATTTCCTGGATCGTGAGATTCTTGATTATCATTTCTACTCTTGGCTCTTGGGCTTGCAAGGCTATTTTCTTCTTTTGTTTCTGTTCTTTTAAGGTAAAGGAGAAAAATAATAGTTTTTTCCCAATGTTGAATCAAGGCTAACAAGGCTGTAGGTCCCCAATTTCCTGTTCTCTTCCTTCTTCAATAGTAGGGTTACATTTAATACCTTCCAATAGGCAGGAACCATTCCAGAATCAGTAAAACTTCAGAAGATGATCATGAATGCCCTCATTACCTCCATAACTACCTCTTTCAACACCCTTGGGATGTAAAATATCAGACAAAGAAAGTAAGACTGAAATAGAGAGCTTTATGGTACATGAGGGAATCAAAGGATATGAGAAGTTGACAGAAAAGTGTGGTTGAAAGCCCAACATCAGCCATGATTACAATGAGTGGCGAAGCAGGTTCGACAAGTCACATGATTTATTCCTCTTATTTCTTGTGCTCTTGTTCTTAAAATAATTCTTAGGTACAAGCATTATAGGGAGATTGCATAAACTCCAAACATTCATATTTACTCTAGTAGTAGAGTGTAAAATTTGGGCATCAAATCATGACCCCTGTACTGTTCATCCACATTGGTTCCTGGTCCAAAAAAAGATTCCCTGTTGGCAGCCAGTCAACTTCTACCCTCTGATATTCCACTTTTAAAGCTTTCTGGCTCTCTGTTTATTTTTCTTCTCCCTTAAGGCACTCCTTAAGACAATTTTTTCTCACGCAGCCTTTAATCTAAACTCCTAAATGTCTACTGTATTGGCTTAATCATTTTGTCTTATTATCCTCCCATGAAACAACTTGGAAAAGTTTCTTACGTTATAAACATTAGATTAGTATTGATGCACTGGTTAAGGTAGATGTATTGACTAAGCCATATGCTCATTCAACCCAACTCAATTTCAAATATCACCATGTGATCAATAATGTAATCTTTAATACCCATCTTTAATAACCAAAGCCATCACCCTCAATACACTTTCTGCAGAATTGTTAGTTCAATCCTAAATGGTGTATTTTGTCTCCAGCAACAGTATTGCACCTCAGGTAAGTCATTGTATGGAAGAATCTCTGAGGTGGTAATGCAGAAATGCAACACTTTATAGAATAAAAAGTGTTTAAAATTATAAAGTTGACGTTTTCATTACAATTGCCTCCATTTCATTTTCCCATATGTAATAGCTTCTGAAGTCCTGCAGCTTTAATCTAGAGACTCCACGTTATTTTACAAGGAATTCCAGTGATTATTAGAGATAGTAGGAACTGCAGATGCTGGAAAATCCGAGACAACAAGGTGCAGGGCTGGACGAACACAGCAGGCCAAGCAGCATCATAGGAGCAGAAAGGCTGACGTTTCAGGCCTAGACCCTTCATCAGAAAAGGGGGAGGGGAAGGGGGTTCTGAAATAAATAGGGAGAGAGTGGGAGGCGGATAGAAGATGGATAGAGGAGAGGATAGGTGGAGAGGAAACAAACAGGTCGAAGAGGCGGGGATGGGGCCAGTAAAGGTGAGTGTAGGTGGGGAGTTAGGGAGGGAATAGGTCAGTTCAGGGAGGTCGGACGGGTCAAGTGGGCAGGATGAGGTTAGGAGGTAGGAGATGGGGGTGCGGCTTGAGGAGGGAGAAGGGGATAGGTGGGAGGAAGAACAGGTTAGGGAGGCGGGGACGAGCTGGACTGGTTT
>NW_025979854.1:0-5914 GCF_021869965.1 Rhincodon typus | reverse complement strand
GTGGTGCTGCTTTTCCTGCTGTGTTCATCCAGCCCCGCACCTTGTTGTCTCATCAATGGTCTAACTGGGCAGTTTCAAGGGATTTCAGTTGACCCCTCCTCCTCCTCCGGTGTTCCAAATGTACGTCTCAAGCAACACATTAACTGTGTGTAATGCCTCCAGAACATCTACTGTGAAGGAAACAAACCTGTGTAACATTTGTAGACTCTTCCGCAAAGCGAGTTAGCAGCAAGGAGTTAGTTCACTGCTGTACGAACTGCCTGTTTATTTTGCCAGCGTAAGGAAAGTTAATCCTCTGAAATCGGCACATGCTTAATCTGTGTCACCTTGAAATAATGGTGCCCTGAGCAATGATATTGCTGAATCTGCGGCTTGTGTGCTTATATCTCTTGCATATTTAGGTGTGCTGCAGAAAGTTCTGTCGATTTAGAGCAGATGATTTAATCATTATGGAGTTCAAACTTAGAAGCTTAAGGCAACTTTCTGTCCTGCAGTGCTTTCCATCAATGTTTTATCAAATACCGAGTCTGTGCAGAATGGTGATCTACGTCTGTATGTTTCTAATTAATATTGTGTACTGAATCTGAGGTAAGCCCGGTGATAAATTTGGAGGAAACTCCTTTACCAGGAGTGATATGAATTTGGTACCGTTTACCACAGGGAGAGGTTGAGCTAACTGGCAAGTTCCCCTCCAGATTATTCACCATCCTGACTTGGAAATATATTGCCATTTCTTCAGTGGCCTGGGTCAAAATCCTGGAATTCCCTCCCTAAGGGCATTGTTGGTCAACCCACAGCAGGTGGACTGCAGCGGTTCAAGAAGGCAGCTCACCCCCACCTTCTCAAGGGGGCAACTAGGAATGTGGCAATAAGTGCTGGGCCCAGCCAGCAATGCCCATGTCCCATGAACAAATTTAAAAGTATTTTTAAGGGGAAATGGGATAAACATATGAGGGAGAAAAGTACAGAAAGCTGTGTTAATAGGTGAGATGCGGTGAGATGGAGAAATGCTTGTGCAATGTGTATGCACCAGGATAGACCAGATGGCCCAAAAGGCCTGTTTTGTGCAGCAAGTACTTTTAAAACTCAAAAGTATTCTTAAAAAAATTCCAGTTACAAAATTGTAAATTGCTATGAAATTGTTTTACACAATTAGATTTTTTTTTTTTAAAAATTGTTTTAACAGCAGGAGGGGGTAGATAAAGTACATAACGAGCAATTGTTGCCTATTATTAAAAGAGCACAAATGAGAGAGCACAGATCTAAAATAATTTGCAAACATGGCAAATGCATTGTGAAAGTTTTTTTTTACCACAAAGAGTGAAACCATGATGTACGATCAGAAGTAGGCCATTCAGCCCATCCAGCCTGCTTCACCATTCAATGAGATCATGGCTGATCTGATAATCCTCAACTCCACTTTTCCTGCCTTTTCCCCATAACCCTCGATTCCCCCTCACTGATTAAAAATCTGTCAGTTTAGGGTCTGGAATGCACTGCCTGGGAATGTGGTGGAGGCAGGTTCAATTGAGGCATTCAGGAGGGCCATTGGATGGTTATTTAGATGGAAACAACGTACGGTATTATGAGGAAAAGGTGGGAGATTTTGCACCACCTGCCCTGTAACAATTTTGTGATTTGCACCTGGTTACCTTAAATGGTGGGAAAGTAATTAAAGGTAAACCTGTGTATTCATGGAGGAGGTGATGCCCTCGCTGGGCTGTTAATCCAGACACCCAGGTAATGTTCTTGATTCAAATCCTGCCTTGGAAGATGGTGGAATTTGACTTCAATTTTATAAAAAATCTGGCCTGAACAGGCTAATGATGACCGTGAATCCATTGTCAATTGTCAGAAAAATCCATCTGTGTCACTAATGCCCTTCTGGGAAGGAAACTGCCATCCTCACCTCGTCTGATCTACATGTGACTCCAGACCCACAGCAATGTGGTTGACTCTCAACTGCCCTCTGGGCAATTAGAGATGGGCAATGAATTCAGGCCTGTTCAGTGATGTCCCCATCCAATGAATAAAAAAGGAAATTTATCAATAGCATTGCTACTCCCTCCTTCACTCTTGCAATGGACTGGATTCTCATCCCTGTTTTGGGAGGAAACATCGAGTGCTTCTCATTTGAAGCTGCTACCAGTTTTAGTCATTGCTCTAGGTGGCAATAAATGCAGTGACCGCATGGAATATTTAAACTCCTGATAACTGGCTCCCCAGAATCAATCAACATGACAATCTGGCAGAGCTGACTTGCCAATGGAAGTCCTGTTGAAGTGCTCGAGTAAACAGTGCTCCCGGAAATCCGGCTGAAAACTGTTGCATGCTGCCATGATCAGGCAGTGCCCTCACCCACTGCCTTTCTTATTGCCCTACTCCCTGAGTGAAGAGGGGAACCAGACCCTCATGGGGGCAGCCAGTGAGAGGCAGAAGACTCTGTCGTGGTGGAGTGACATCATTTCCATCAGCAATGCACATCCCACTTATTTATCTACTTGGTAGATCTGGATATTCGTTACCAGAGTCACCCGAACAGTGCAAATCTCTTCTACAAGAGAGACTGATAACCTTGTAAAAATAATCCTCTGGTTGTACAACTGGATGTAGGTCATGATGCTCATTGGAAGAGCTGGTGCAGGCACAATGGCCCGAATGTCCTCCTGCGCTGCAGCAGTTCTGAGATGTCACTAGTGTAATCGTGGCTACGTTCCTGAACTAAAGTCGGTCATGGTTCAGTGAGTGGTACTGTCTGTGGGTTCAATACCCGGTGCAGATTGAGGAAGTTCAGCCCTGTCAGAGGTGCTAAACCATGGCCTCACCTACTGTCTTCAGGTGAAAAACAGGAGCCTTGTCCCAGGTGTCCATTTAATCTGTCAGGATCAATTACGCCAGATGATCTTGTCACTCTCTCATTGGTGTTCGCAGGAACTGGCTGCCAGTCGATTGGCTGCAGTGCTTCCTATGTTTACGGTTTGAAATTTGTGACTTATCGTAAGACATTAGAAATTCATGAAAGGTGCGGCATAAATTATTTTCTTTACTGATGCAGGGAATTTGATCTATCAGATTTCATGAGGGCAGTCTAAGAACCGTCATTATGCTCAAATCACCAGAGTGGGGGTCCCAGACCCCCTCAGACCTGACTCAGTAGGTGGTTGACTAGATGGTGGGTCTATGATTTGATCATCTGTGAATGATAACGCCTGTGCTTTCATCTATATCTTGAAATAGTGTGGGATTTGAAGCAGGCATTAAAAGCGTAAATCTATTTTCTGCTTTTGGAATATTTATATTTTCATTTTTGGTGAACAGACTGTACAAACCTGCCAGCAGAAGCTTGAGAAGGAAGTTTCAAATTTATTAAGCATGGTTGAAAGCCCTGGAATTGCAAAAGGTAATTGGTGGCATTTGCAACTGTACTGAAATAATGTTTCCTTCATTGTTGCCTTATTCTACCCAAGAACCACAATTTAAAAATGACAGAATTTAGTTCTGGGCAGGGGAGGGATAAGAAATTGAAATTCTTTAATTGTGTTAATTCTTTAATTCTTTAATTCTGCTCATTTGCCTTGTATATTCAAAGCTGAGATACACAGATTTTTAATCAGTGAGTGGAATCAATGGTAATGGGGAAAAGGCAGGAAAGTGAAGTTGAGGGTTATCAGATCAGCCATGATCTCATTGAATTGTAGAGCAGGCTGGATGGGATGACTGGTCTACTTCTGCTCCTATGTCTTATGAGTTTTTGCTTTCATATTTGCCCTTTCCCAATCTCAGCTTGTTTCTTACAGTCCAATAAGGGGAGATGATGTCATGGTGGTCATGTCACTGGACTAGTGACTCAGACCTCCAGGCAAACTCTAGGGACTGTGACTAATGGAATTTATGTGAATAAATCTGGAATTGGAAGCTAGTCTCAGGTGTTGGTGACAAGGAAACTATCATCAATTGTTGTAAAAACCCATCCGAATTGCTAATGCCCTTTAATCTGCCGGCTATACCTGGTCTGGTCGACATGCGACTTCAGACCCACTGTGATGTGGTTGGCTCTTAACTGTCCTCTGAAATGGCCAAACCAGCCACTCGGTTCAAGGGCAGTTAGTGATGGGCAACAAATGCTGGTCTGTCAGAGATGTCTGCATGCCATGAGAAAACAGTTTTTAAACAATCATAGAGCACAGGTAGAGACCATTCAGTCTATTATGCCTGTGCTGGATTATAAAGAAAATTGAATTAATAAGTTGAAAGTAAATGTTTTCAGGGCCATGGGATAAGAGCAGGAAGGGTGGAATTTATTTCTGCAGCTCTTTCAATTTCCTTTATGAACATTTCCATTGAAGCAGCTTCTACCATGCTTTCAATCCATGCATTTCAGATCACCACAACTCACTGTGTTTAAAGAAGGGAATGTCAATTTCACATAAATTACAGTCTTTTTTACATTCAGCTTCTATTTATAAATCTGAGGGTCCAGTATGATTTTAAATGCCTTTCTCACTCTGTCCTGCCACCTTCAAATATTAGTAGAAACCCCCTCTTCAGGTTTTTAATTACGTAAAAGATCCAGGAGCAGAAGTAGGCCATTCAGTCCATTGAGTCTACATTCAATGCAATCATAACTGATCTGATAATCCTCATTTCCACTTTCCTGCCTTTTTCCCATAACCTTTGATTCCATTCCCATTTAAAAATTTGTCTATCTCAGTCTTGAATATACTGTATGTTTCAATAAGATCACTTTTCATTCTTCTATATTCCAATGAGTACAAGCCTAACTCACTCAACCTTTCCTCATAAGACAGTTGTCACTCCATAGCCAGGATCTGCTGATAATCCTGCAATTCTTTTTTAACTCTTCAGCTGTTTATCCATTTCTCTTTCGAAAGCTACAATTGAACCTGCTTCCATCACGGTCTCCAATCGCATATTCTGGATTCCACATTCACATTTGCCACATTCAGATTTGCCAATTACCTTAAATTGTTATTAGATTCATAGAGTTGTACAGCGTGGAAACAGACCCTTTGATCCAACTCATCCATGCCGACCAGACATCCTAAATTAATCTAGTCCTGTTTGTTAGCATTTGGCCCAAATCCCTCTAAACTGTTCCTATTCATATACCCACCCAAATGTCTTAAATGTTGTAAAGCCTCCACCACTTTGCCTGGCAGCTCATTCCATTCACTCATCACCCTCTGTGAGAAAATGTTCTCTGGATCTTTGCTCTCTGCCAATAGAAATGCTTCCTCCCTGTCTACTCTGTCCAGATTCCAAATGACTCAAAGTGTGGTAATGACAGTTGATAACGTAGATAATAAACTTGAGAATCAGGCTCCATAAGAGAAGGTGCAAAATGGAATTATAAACTCATTGCTATTTAGAGCACAGAAGGAAGCCTTTCAGCCATTTCTATTTGCCCTGGTTAACAAAGACCATTTTCCATCTCTTGGACCTTAGATCTGGGACTATGGCAATGCAAATTAATATATAAATACTGCCTAAATGTTACATGAGTTTCAGACTTCTTCACCTCTGGATGAAAGGCTTTCTCCTCCAATCTCCTCCTTGCCTTCTACCTCTTACCTTGAATCGATGTTCTCTGGTTATTGACTCCTCTAGCAATGGTGAAACTGCCTTCCTTATCCACCCTATCCATGCTCCTTATAATATTATGCACCTCAGTCTGGTCCACTCTAAATCCTTCACTGCTCCAAGGAAAACAACTCCAGCCTTTAGTTAAAACTCAGATCTTCCAGCCCCAACAATATCCTGCTAATTCTCCTCTGCACGCTCTCTAGTGCAATTGAATTGTAAAAGCAAATTATCGAAACAGTGTATGAGAAGAGAATAAAAACAAAGTTGCTGGAAAAGCTCAGCAGGTCTGGCAGCATCTGTGAAGGAGAAA
>NW_025979853.1:0-5914 GCF_021869965.1 Rhincodon typus | reverse complement strand
ACTCTACTTTTGATGTTAGTTTGACGAACATGCTTCTGTCAGCGAGTAAAGCACTTCAGAATTCCAAAATCTGAACTTCTCAAAATGATTCAAATTTCGATGTTTGTTTGACTAACATGCGTATTTCAGTGAGATAAGCACTTCAGAATTCAAAAATATCAACTTCATCGAATGACTTAAGTGTTGATGCTGTTTTGATTAACACGCTTATTCCACTCAGATAATCACATCGGAAGACCAATATCTGAACTTCACCAAATAAGTTGGTTTTTGAAGTTGGTTTGAATGACATGTTGATTTCTTTGAGATAAGCATGGCAGAAGATCAAAAACTCAACTTGACCAAATGACACAACTTTTGATGTTTTTTTTTCACTAACATGCATATTTGATTGAAATAAGCACTTCTGAAGGCAATCATCTCAACTTCACCAAATGACTGAATTTTTGATGCTGGTTGGATTTAAATGTTTATTTCAGTGAGCCAAGCACTTCAGTAGACATAAATCTGAAGTTCACTAAATGATTCAGTTTTTGATGCTGTTTTGACTAACGTTCTCATTTCAGTCAGATAAGCATATCAGAAGACCAAAATCACAACTTCACCAAAACACTCAACTTTTGATGCTGGTATGACTATACTGCTCATTTCAGTGAAATAAGCACTTTAGAAGTGAAAAATCTCGACTTCACCAAATTGCTCAACTTTTGATGTTGTTTTGACTGGCATGCTCATGTCAGCGAGTTGAGCAGTTCAGAAGGCTAAAATCTCAACTTCGCCAAGTCACTCAACTTTTGATGCTGGTTGTATTATGATGCTTATTTCATGCGAGTTAATCTCTTCAGAACACCAAAACCTAAACTACACCAAATGACTGTACTTTTGATGATGGTTTTACGAACATTCTTATTTGATTGAGAGAAGCTTTTCAGAAGTCAAAAACCACAACTTCAACAAATGACTCAACTTTAGATGTTGTTTTCTCTAACACGTTCATTTGAGTGAGATAAGTACTTCGGAAGGCAATAATCTTTAAATGTTTATCACCAAATACATAATTTCTGATGCTGGTTTGATTAAAATTCTTATTTCAGCGAGATAAGCATTTCAGAAGACAAAAATCTGAACTTCACCAAATAACTCAATATTTGATGTTAGTTTGACGAACATGCTCATTTCAGCGATTTAAGCACTTCAAAAGATCAAAATCTCCACTTCACCAAATTACTCAACTTTTGATGTTGTTTTGGCTTCCATGCTTATTTGTGTGCGAGAAGCACTTCAGAAGACAAATTCTGAACTTCCCCAAATGACTCAACTTTTGATATTGGTTTGACTTACACACTTATTTGAGTGAGATAAGCACTTCAGAAGGCAAAAATCTCAACTTCACCAAATGACATCATTTTTGATAATGATTGGATTAAAATTCTTATTTGAACGACATAAGCACTTCAGAAGACATAAATCTGAACTTCACAAAATGACTCAATTTTTGATGCTCGTTTGACTAACATGCTCATTTCAGTGAGTTAAGCACTCCAGAAGATCAAAATCTCAACTTCACCAAATGCCACAAATTTTGATATTGTTTTGACGAACGTGCTTATTTCAGCGACATAAGCATAGCAGAAGACCAAAATCTCAACTTCAACAAGACACTCAACTTTTGATGCTGCTTTGACTAACATGTTTATTTCAATGGGAAAAGCACTTCAGAAGACCAAAATCTGAACTTCACTAAAAGACTCAAATTTTGATGTTGGATTGACGAACAGGCTTCCGCCAGTGAAATAAGCCATTCAGAAGTGAAGAATCTCGACTTCACCAAATGACTCAACTTTTGATGTTGTTTTGAGTAACATGCATATTTGAGTGAGATAAGCCCATCAGAGGCTAAAGTCTCAACTTCACCAAATGATTTAATGTTGATGCTGTTTTGACTAACATGGTCATTTCACTTAGATAATCACTTCAGAAGACCAAAATCTGAACTTCAACAAATGACTCAATTTTTGATGTTAGTTTGACGAACATGCTCATTTCACTTAAATAATCACTTCAGACGATCAAAATCGCAACTTCACCAGATGACTCAATTTTTGACATTGTGTTGACTAACATGCTCCTCTCAGCGAGTAAAGCATTTCAGAATTCCAAAATCTGAACTTCACAAAATGATTCAAGTTTCGATGTTTGTTGGACTACATTCTTATTTGAGTGAGATAAGCACTTCAGAATTCAAAAATCTCAACTTCGTCAAATGACTTAAATATTGATGCTGTTTTGACTGACACGCTTATTTCACTCAGATAATCACTTCGGAAGACCAATATCTCACCTTCACCAAATGAGTTGGTTTTTGATGTTGGTTTGAATGACATGTTGATTTCTTTGAGATGAGCATGTCAGGAGATCAAAAACTCAACTTGACCAAATGACACAACTTTTGATTTTTTTTTAACTAACATGCATATTTGAGTGAAATAAGCACTTCTGAATGGCAAAAGTCTCAACTTCACCAAATGACTGAATTTTTAATGTTGGTTGGATTAAAATGCTTATTTCAGCGATTTCAGCACATCAGTAGACATAAATATGAACTTCACTAAATGCCTCAATTTTTGATGCTGTTTTGACTAACTTCCTCATTTCTGTCAGATAAGCATATCAGAAGACCAAAATCGCAACTTCACCAAATGAGTTGGTTTTTGATGTTGGTTTGAATGACATGTTGATTTCTTTGAGATAAGCACGTCAGAAGGTCAAATTCTCAAATTCACCAAATGACTCAACTTTTGATGTTGGTTTGACTAACATGCATACTTGAGTGAGATAAGCACTTCTGAAGACAAAAATCTCAACTTGACCAAATGACTTAATTTTTAATACTGTTTTGACTAACGTGCTTATTTCAATGAGATAAGCACTTTAGAAAACCAAAATCTGAACTTGACCAAATGACTCAAGTTTTGATGATGGTTTGACTAACAGGCTTATTTCAGCGATTTAAGAACGTCAGAGGCTAAAATCTCAAATTCACCAGATGACTCAACTTTTGATGCTTGTTGGAATAAAATGCTTATTCCGTCGAGTTAAGCTCTTGAGTAGACCAAAATCTGAACTTCACCAAATGACTCAAGTCTTGATGTTGGTTGGACTAACATGCTTACTTCAGTGAGATAAACACGTCAGAAATCAAAAATCTCAACTCCACCAAATGACTCAACTTTCAATGTTGATTTGACTAACGTGCTTATTTCAGCGAGATAATCATTTCAGAAAACAAAAATCTGAACTTCACCAAATTACTCAACTTTTGATGTTGTTTTGGCTTCCATGCTTATTTGTGTGCGAGAAGCACTTTAGAAGACAAAAATCTGAACTTCACCAAATGACTCAAGTTTTGATATTGGTTTGACTTACACACTTATTTGAGTGAGATGAGCACTTCAGAAGGCAAAAACGTGTTCATTTCAGCGATTTAAGTACTTCAAAAGATTAAAATCTCAACTTCACCAAATGACTCAACTTTTGATATTGTTTTGATGAACATGCTTCTTTTGGCGAGTAAAGCACTTCAGTATTCCAAAATCTGAACTTCACAAAATGATTCAAGTTTCGATGTTTTTTTTTGACTAACATGCTTATTTGAGTGAGATAAGCACTTCAGAATTCAAAAATCTCAACTTCATCAAATGACTTAAGTATTGATGCTGTTTTGACAAACACGCTTATTTCGCTCAGATAATCACATCAGAAGACCAATATCTCAACTTCACCAAATGAGTTGATTTTTGATGTTGGCTTGAATGACATGTTGATTTCTTTGAAATACGCATGTCAGAAGATCAATAACTCGACTTGACCAAATGACACAACGTTTGATTTTTTTTTACTAACATGCATATTTGAGTGAGAAAAGCACTTCTGAAGGCAAAAAACTCAACTTCACCAAATGACTCAAATTTTGATGTCGTTTTGACTAACATGCATATCTGAGTGTGTTAAGCACTTCTGAATGGAAAAATCTGATCTTCACTAAATGACTCAATTTTTGATGCTGTTTTGAATAACGTTCTCATTTCAGTCAGACAAGCATATCAGAAGACCAAAATCGCAACTTCACCAAAACAGTCAACATTTGATGCTGGTATGACTAAAATGGGTATTTCAGTGAGATAAGCACTTCAGAAGTCAAAAATCTCAACTACACCAAATGATTTAATGTTGATTCTGTTTTGACTAACATGCTTATTTCACTCAGATATGTACTTCAGAAGACCGAAATCTGAACATCACCAAATGACTCAACTTTTGCTGTTGGTTCGACTAACATGCTTATTTGAGTCAGATAACCACTTAAGAAGTCAAAAATCTCAACTTTCCAAATAATACAACTTTTGATGTTGGTTGGTTTAAAATGCTTATTTCAGCGAGTTAAGCTCTTCAGAACACCAAAAATTAAACGACACCAAATGACTGTAATTTTGATGATGGTTTTACGAACATGCTTATTTGATTGACAGAAGCTTTTCAGAAGTCAAAAATCACAACTTCAACAAATTACTCAACTTTTGATGTTGTTTTGGCTTCCATGCTTATTTCACTTAGATAATCACTTCAGAAGACTAAAGTTTGAACTTCACCAAATGACTCAAGTTTTGATGTTGGTTAGACAAACATGCTTATTTGAGTCAGATAACCACTTCAGAAGTCAAAAATCTCAATTTCACGAAATGACTTAACCTTTCATGCTGTTTTGAATAACATGCTTATTTCAGCGAGTTAAGCACTTCAGAAGGCCAAAATCTCAACTTCACCAAAAGACACAACTATTGATGCCGGTTGGTTTAAAATATTTATTTCAGCAAGTTATGCTCTTCAGAACACCAAAACCTGAACTTCACCAAATGACTGTAGTTTTGATGATGGTTTGACTAACATGCTTATTTGATTGAGAGAAGCATTTCAGAACTCAAAAATCTCAACTTCACCAAATCACTCAACTTTTGAAGTTGTTTTGACTAAAGTGCTTAAATCAGCAAGATAAGCATAGTCGAAGACCAAAATCTCCACTTCACCAAATGACTCAACTGTCGATGTTGGTTTGAGTTCCATGCTTATTTGAGTGAGAGAAGCACTTCAGAAGACAAAAATCTGAACTTCACCAAATGACTCAAGTTTTGATGTTGGTTTGACTCACATACTTACTTGAGTGAGATAAGCACTTCAGAAGGCAAAAATCTCAACATCACCAAATGACATAATTTTTGATGATGATTGGATTAAAATTCTTATTTGAACGATATAAGGCAGAAGGCAAAAATCTGAACTTCACAAAATGACTCAATTCTTGATGTAAGTTTGACTAACATGCTCATTTCAGTGAGTTAAGCACTTCAGATGATCAAAATCTCAACTTCACCAAATGCCACAACTTTTGATATTGTTTTGACTAATGTGCTTATTTCAGCGACATAAGCATAGCAGAAGAACAAAATCTCAACTTCAACAAGACACTCAACTTTTGATGTTGTTTTGACTAACATGCTTATTTCAGTGGGAAAAGCACTTCAGAAGACCAAAATCTGAACTTCACTGAATGACTCAAATTTTGATGTTGGATTGACTAACAGGTTTCCGCCAGTGAAATAAGCACTTCAGAAGTGAACAATCTCGACTTCACCAAAAAACTCAACTTTTGATGTTGTTTTGACTAACATGAATATTTGAGTGAAGTAAGCCCTTCAGAGGCTAAAGTCTCAACTTCACCAAATGATTTAATGTTGATGCTGTTTTGACTAACATGCTTATTTCATTTAGATAATCACTTCAGAAGACCAAAATCTGAACTTCTCCAAATGACTCTACTTTTGATGTTAGTTTGACGAACATGCTTCTGTCAGCGAGT
>NW_025979852.1:0-5914 GCF_021869965.1 Rhincodon typus | reverse complement strand
CTCACTGGTCTCAATACACATGGACAAAGAAGGACACGAATTCGACTGGGATAGCACATCCATAATAGCGCAAGCCAAACAGAGATATGCCAGGGAATTCCTGGAGGCCTGCATTCCAATCGGAACTCCATCAACAAACACATTGAACTGGACCTGATACACAAACCGCTGAAAAACAGAACCGGAAGTAATGTCAACCACCCCATCAAACCGAGGCATATAAATAACAAGCGGGACAGAACACCAATGCTTCACCGGAGGCACACCGATGATGTTACCTAGCAGGGTGATGAAACATCTGCAACCAAACACACCGGCTCAGCGAGCATGTCTACAACCTCATCCACAATCCGAGCTACAAATCTTTTCAAAAACTTTAAACACTCAGGATTAATTAGCAAATGCTATCAAAATGCTGAATCACATCTAAGCTGGACACTGCGTTGGGCATTTTGCAAGCATGGTCTGATTGACCAATCAGAGTCAAACTGCTTGGTTTAACATTTAAACAAAATTTGCTAATCAACTTCAGTTAACTGATGCATTCTCATGGCATCACCTCTACCAATTAGAGTTCACTTGCCAGCCTATCAGCAATCTCATTACATACAGCATGAGTGTTGTTTCCACCCAATTTGGTATTTCTTGAAAAATTTTCCGATGAGTTCAACAAAATGGATGTTTTTCACAGTGATACTCAATAGCTCATTTGTACTGACATACTAATTGACATACTAGCAATTTAAATGCATAACAACAGGAGCAATGTGATAAGGTTACAAGGATGCATGTCAGTTCTGTGCTAATTTTGAACATATTAATATCTTGTTTGTGCTTTAGGACAAAGATGGCTAAGAACCACAATGAATGAATACATAACAGCACGGGATTTGTAAGTATGTAAGAAATAACAATTTTATGAAGAGTTGATCTATACAACTGTCATCTGAGATTGTTGAAGAATTGGAGGGTTTGAATCTATGCTGTTATGGTTTAAAAGAAAACCTGTAGAACATGGAAGCCTCACAAGCGCATAAAGTGTAGGAGCACACTTAAGAGGGAAATCAGAAGATTAAAAAGAGGGTATGAGATGGATCTGGCAGATAAAGTTAAAAATAATCACGAGAGGCTCTATAGCTATATTAAGAGGAAAAGGGTGGCTAGGGAGCGAATAGGTGCCCTTAAAGATCAGCATGGCTGTCTATGTGTGGAGCCAAATGAGATGAAGGAGATTTTTAATGAGTATTTCTCCTCCGTGTTTACTGAGGAGAGAATTATGGATGCTAAGGAAAGAAGGGAAACAAGTGGGGACGTTTTGAACGCATAGATATTATTAGAGAAGAGGCATCTGTAGCCGTAGATCGCATTAAAGTGGATAAATCCCCTGGGCTTGATCAAGTCCATCCTTGTATGTTGTGGGAGGCTAGGGAAGAAATTGCAGAGGCCCTTGCAGAGATTTTTGCTTCATCTTTAGCTGCTGGTGAAGTTCCGGAAGACTGGAGGGTGGCTAATGTTGTTCAATTGTTTTAAGAAAGGTAGCAAAGACAAGCCAGGGAACTACAGACCAATGAATCTGACATCAGTGGTAGGCATGTTATTGGAGAGGATACTAAGGGACAGGATCAACCAACATTTGGATAGTCAATGCCTGATTAGGGATAGTCAGCATGGATTTTCATGTGGGAAGTCATTTCTGACCAATCATTTAGAGTTTTTCAAAGAGGTAACCAAGACGATAGATGAAGGTAGGGCAGTGGATGTTGTCTATATGGACTTTAGTAAGGCCTTTGACAAGGTCCCGCACGACAGGCTAATTATGAAGGTTAGGTTGCATGGGATCCAGGGAGAGCTAGCTAATTGGAATCAAAACTGGCTTGATGGTTGGAAGCAGAGGGTGATGGTTGAAGGTTGTTTCTTGGACTGGCGGCCTGTGACTAGTGGTGTGCCACAGGGCTCGGTGCTGGGACCTTTGTTATTTGTTATTTACATAAATGATCGGGATGTGAATGTACAGGGCACGATTGGTAGGTTTGCAGATGATACTAAATTAGGAGGTATAGTTGATAACGAAGAAGATTATCAAAAATTACAGAGGGATCTTGATCAGATGGGGAAGTGGGCTGAGGATTAGCAAATGCAATTCAATATAGATAAGTGTGAGGTTTTGCACTTTGGAAAGTCAAACCAAGATAGGACTTATACAGTATATAGTAAGGTCCTGAGGAGTGTTATGGAACAGAGGGACCTCGGAGTACAAGTACATAGTTTGTTGATAGCAGTGTCACAGGTAGACAGAGTGGTGAAGAAGACATTTGGCATGCTGGCCTTCATCGGTCGAGGCATTGAGTATAGGAGTTGGGATGTTATGTTACAGTTGTATAAGTCATTGGTGAGGCTGTACTTGGAGTATTGTGTACAGTTTTGACCACCCTGTAATAGGAAAGACATAGTTAAACTGGAAATTGTGCAAAGAAGATTTATGAGAATGTTGCCAGGACTAGTAGGCCTGAGTTATAGGGAGAGGTTGGCCAGGATAGGACTTTATCCCTTGGAATGTAGGAAATTGAGGAGTGACCTTATTGAGGTGTATAAAATCATGAAGGGCTTAGATAGAATGAATGCATATAGTCTTTTTCCCAGGGATGGGGAATTGAGAACTAGAGGGCATAGGTTTAAGATGAGAGGGGGGAGATTTAAGAAGGACTTGAGGGGCAACTTCTTCACACAGAGAGTGGTGCTTATATGGAATGGGGTGCCAGACAAAGTAGTTGAGGCAGGTATAATAGCAATATTTGAAAAAAAATTGGATAGGTAGATGGATGGAAAAGGTTTAGAGGGATATGGACCAAATGTGGGCAATTGGAACTGGCTGACCAGCATAGACCAGTTTGGGTCAAAGGACCTGTTTCCATGCTGTATTACTCAAGACTCTACTCTATGACTCTAAGCAGTATCCTGTGCTTGTGTCCTTGTTTGTAACATTCCTCTGGCCCTGCATCTTCCTTCTCATTAAATATTTATCCACCCTTCCATTAACAGATCGAATGGCCCCTGCTTCAGCCACTCCTTATTGCTCTGTGTAGATAAATTTCTCCATACCTCTCAACTCATTTCAGTAGATTAAAATTGATAACCCTTCATCATTGACTCTGAAACTGGAGGAAATTGTCTTATTCGCTCGAGAAAAATTCTTTGTAATGTTAACAACCTCTGTTAAATCTCTTGGTCATCTCTGCTCCAATATAAATAATATTTCAACTCCTTCCTCATAACTAGTTTTCCTTCCCTTGCATCATTTTAGACTTTTAGTATTTTTAGTATTTATGGTTTTAATGTCCTTTACAAAGCTGCATTTCTTGTTTCAGTATTAATCTCAATTTTTCTTTACTACGTTGCTAAGTATCGCAGATCCATATGTTGTACAAGAGTGGTAATGCACAAAACATATCGGAATATCACTCTGTTTAGAAGATCTTCCACTCTAAAAGTTCTGTGACTTGCTTGTCTCTTTCTGTGAGACTTTTAAGTGACCAAGTCCTAAGCATTTCAGAGCAGTTTGTGTTATCTGGTGTGAACACTGCAGAGAATAGTTTATGGTAATGTGAGCATGGTAAACATGGGTTTCTAGACTAGTTATGCAACTTCTAAATATTGGAAAAGATTTTTAAAAAATCCTTCCATTAACTGGTCTTGAGGTTTTGTCAGTCTGTTTTGTGTCTGTCACTGGGGATCACGTGCTGCTGATGGGTTGTGGGCTCCTAATCGGGATACATCAAGACATGATTTTTGAGTTTCACAGCTGTCATGTTTGCAGGCTCTTACAAATCCATTAGTCCCGATGATCTGTGTTAGGCAATTCGTTATTTCAGATGGCCAACCACTGTTCGCACACTTTGTGAGGAGAATAATTCTGCTCATGAAGGCCCAGTGCTCAATGGGGTCAGAAAACATGAAAAATAAAGTCAGTGTGGAGGGGGGGCAGAATGCAGAATCAGTGTTGCAGGTGTCAGGTTTTAAATTGGAAACTTTGAGGTGTGGGGTATTACCTTGATCTGGAAGCTAATCCAGGAAGTCAGTTTAGCTATTGGAAATTATCTGGAAAGAAACTTTAGTTAAAAAAAGACAAGCATGTTAGGAAGGAAAGAAATGTGACTATGTTGCTTTATTGTTAAATATGTTTTGATTATACGTTCATTCGCTATCTATTTCATATTTGAAAAGATTGGAGAAGTACACATGAGGGTATAGGGAATTCTACTTGTTGACACCCTTATTTACACTGTGTAACACATGTAACAGTGCTAGCACACTTCTGAATATAAATAGTTACTTATTAGATTATTTATTATAGTGACTAGTACCAACATGAATTAGATAATATCAACAGCAGATCCAAAATTTTTAATACTTGCCAACAAAAAAAGTCTACACTAAAAAGAAATAATGTTCAAAACATCTTAAAGATGTTTGTATTACGAAGTGCTTTAAAGGCATGTAATATCAGTCTCCTCTGATTTAAACTCTGGCAATATTCGAAAGGGAGTATTGAGTGCAGCAGCCAGCAACTGGTTCAGCGCAGTTCTGAGGGCACTGACCTATCTCTGCTTCTGGGACAGAGTCATGAGATGATGCTGATACAGCTGGTGCCCTGTTGAAGAAGGCAGTAATTGACAGTGTATATCCAATACCCTAATACTACTTGACCTATTTTCATGAGGACAGAGATTGATGAATGTAATGAAAGTAAGGAGCAGACTACATATAAATTAGGATGATCATATTATCTGAATTGAATCTGGGTTTTACACAAAGTAGGGGCGCAGCAAAGTACCCAGGATTGGAAAATGTAGGGTGTGCAGAATGGTGAAGCAAATATATTTGACAACTTATATTTTAACTGTAGTGCATATACATTGCAAATGCAAAACAAGTGGCTACAGGTGAGGTCCCAGAGGACTAGAGAATAGTTAATGTTGCCCCATTGTTTAAGAAGGGTAGCAGGGATAATCCTGGAAATTACACACCTTGAGTCTCACATCAGTGGTAGGGAAATTATTGGAAAAGATTCTCAGGGACAAGATCAATACACATTTAGAAGCAAATGGACTTGTTTGTGATAGACAGCATGGTTTTGTGCAAGGAAGGTCATTCCTCACTAACTTGATCGAGTCTTTTGAGGAGGTGATGAAGATGATTGGTGAGGGAAAAGCAGTTAATGTTGTCTACATGGACTTCAGTAAAGCCTTTGACAAGGTCCCTCATGGCAGACTGGTACAAAAGGTGAAGTCACACGGTGTCAGGGGTGAGCTGGCAAGATGGATACAGAACTGGCTTAGTCATAGGAGACAGAGGGTAGAGTGGAAGGATGCTTTTCAAAATGGAGGGTCGTGACTAGTGGCGTTCCACACGGATCAGTGCTGGGACCTCTGATGTTCATGATCTACATAAATGATTTAGAGGAAAATGTAGCTGTTCTAATTAGGAAGTTTGCGGACGATACAAAGATTGGAGGAGTTGCAGATAGTGAGGAGGATTGTCAGAGGATACAGCAGGATATAGATCAGTTGGAAGCAAGGGCAGAAAAATGGCACATGGAGTTTAATCCAGACAAGTGTGAGGTGATGCATTTTGGAAGGTCAACTACAGATGGAAATTATACAGTGAATGGCAGAACCCTTGGAGTATTGATATGCAGAGGGATCACTGAAGGTAGTAGTGCAGGTAGATAAGGTAGTAAAAATGGTTTATGGCATGTATGCCTTCAATTGAAGGAGCATTGAGTATAAACTTAGACAACAATAGCAACAAAAACAAAGTTGCTGGAAAAGCTCAGCAGGTCTGGCAGCGTCTGTGAAGGAGAAAACAGAGTTAACGTTTCGGGTCCGGTGACCCTTCCTCAGTTCTGTTTTTGTTC
>NW_025979851.1:0-5915 GCF_021869965.1 Rhincodon typus | reverse complement strand
AGTGATTCTACAAATACATTAAGGACAAACTGGGGAGAGAACAGGGCACCTTAAAGATCAGCAGGGCTGCCTATGAGTGGACCCGCAGGAGATGGGGGAGATACTAAACAAGTAGTTTACATCAGTGTTTACTGTGGGGAAGGATATGGAAGTTAGAGAACGTGGGGAAATAAATAGTGAAATCTTGAAAAATGTCCATATTACAGAGGAAGAGGTGCTGGATATCTTAAAATGCATAAAGGTGGATAAACCCCCAGGACCTGATCAGGTGTACCCTAGAACTCTGTGGGAAGCTAGGGAACTGGTTGCTGGCTCTTTGCTGAGATATTTGTATCATCGATAACCACAGGTGAGGTGCTGGAAGACTAGACGTTAGATAACGTGGTGCCACTATTTAAGAAAGGTGGTAAGGAAAAGCCAGGGAACTACAGACTGGTGAGCCTGTCATCTGTGGTGGGCAGGTTGATGGAAGGAATCCTGAGGGACAAGAATTACATGTATTTGGAAAGGCAAGGACTGATTAGGGATAGTCAATGTGGCTTTGTGCATGGGAAATCGTGTCTCACTAATTTGATTGAATTTTTTGAAGAAGTAACGAAGAGGATTAATGAGGACAGAGTGGTGGATGTGATCTATATGGATTTCAGTAAGGCTTTTAACAATGTTCCTCATGGTAGACTGGTTAGCAAGGTTAGATCACATGGAATACAGGGAGAACTTGCCATTTGGATACAGAACTGGCTCAAAGGTAGAAGACAGAGGGTGGTGGTGGAGGGTTGTTTTTCAGATTGGAGATCTGTGATCA
Source organism: Rhincodon typus (assembly GCF_021869965.1). NCBI lineage: Eukaryota > Metazoa > Chordata > Chondrichthyes > Orectolobiformes > Rhincodontidae > Rhincodon > Rhincodon typus. The sequence goes on along the minus strand of NW_025979851.1, from coordinate 5,110 downwards.
GTGGTGTGCCTCAGGGATCAGTGCTGGGTCCACTGATTTTCATCATTTATATAAATGATTTGGATGTGAACGTAGGAGGTATGCTTAGTAAGTTTGCAGATGATACCAAAATTGGTGGTGTCGTGGACAATGCAGAAGGTTACCTGAGAATACAAGGGGAACTTGATCAGATGGGCCAATGGGCTGAGGAGTGGCAGATGGAGTTTAATTTAGATAAATGAGAGATGTTGCATTTTGGAAAGGCAAATCAGGACAGGACTTATACACTTAAAGGTAAGGTCCTGGGGAGTGTTGCTGAACAAATAGACCTTGGGGTGCAGGTTCATAGTTCCTTGAAAATGTAGTCACAGGTAGATAGGATAGTGAAGAAGGCATTTGGTATACTTGCCTTCATTGGTCAGTGTATTGAATATAAGAGTTGGGAGGTCATGTTGCAGCTCTACAGGACATTGTTTATCCCACTTTTGGAATTCTGTGTTCAATTCTAGTCTCCCTGCTATAGGAAGAATGTTATGAAACTTGAAAGGGTTCAGAAAAGATTCACAAGGATGTTGCCAGGCTTGTAGGGTTTGTGCTACAGGGAGAGGCTGAATAGGCTGGGGCTATTTTCTCTGGAGTATCGGAGACTGAGAGATGACCTTACAGAGGTTTATAAAGTCATGAGGGGCATGGATAGGATGAATAACTGAGCTCTTTTCCCCAGGGTAGGAGAACCAAAACTAGAGGGCATATATTTAAGGTGAAGAGGGAAAGTTTTAAAAGGGATCTAAGGGGCAACATTTCCACACAGAGACTGTTGCGTGTATGGAACGAGCTGCCAGAGGAAGTGGTAGAGGCTGGAACAATAACAACATTTAAAAGGCATTTGAAGGGTTTAGAGGGATATGGGCCAAATGCTGGCAAATGGGACTAGATTAATTTAGGATATGTGATCTGTGTGGACGAGTTGAAACAAAAGACCTGTTTCTGTGATACATCTCTATAACTCTCTGGCTCTAACTGGTGAGAGAGAAACCAAGCCTCACTGTTTTTCTATGTAGTGAGAGCTTATTGACTTGTGCAGGCTCACAGCTCTCAATTCACTCTCAGTATCCGAGCTGCTTCCTATTTACATGCGCTCAGTGACCATAAATGTTTACTGCTTGTTTCTCTTAACCTTCACAACAACCTACAAACCTAAGGGTAATAATGTGGAGGTGGTGGCGTAGTGGACTCTGAACTGGGCTGATGTCCTGAGAATGTAGGTTTGAATCTCACCATGGCAGACAGTGAATTTTAAGAGTTCTTGTGGCAAAGTGGTAATGTCCCTATCTCGGAGCCAGGAGGCCTAGATTCAAGTCCCAACTGCCCCAGAATTGTGTAATAACAGATCGGAGCAGGTTGAATCAGTAATATGTATAAGGCACACCTGTAAAGATGATGCTGTGGAATGAGTTGTGTGACTGAGTAGTCAATAAACTCTGTTAAACAGGAGAAAGAGTTTCAAGTCCTATAGGGCTCTTGTGTTGCAGTTTTCCTGTCCCTATCTCTGAGACAAAAGGCCCAGGTTCAAGTCCCACCTGCTCCAGAGGTATGTAATATGTAATAATATCTCTGAATAGATGGCTTTGAAAAATTTCTATACGGGCCTGAACAATGCAATTTATCAGACACACAACTAGATCACAGCCTTACAAAAGAGGTTAAATCATTAAATCTAGGACAAGATCATATTGCTGAAAATCTGCAAGCATGTCTCACCGGGGACCATAAAATCTAACCAATGGTGGGAAGAGATTTTTGAAGAAGATACTCTGGAAATCATTCATGCTGAATGAATTGCAGAGCTTAGGAAAAGTTGAAAGTACTTACCCCAAGATTATCATGGTAGCAAAAAGGATCCAACCCAGGAGACCAACTTTGAAAGTAAGTTGAGTCATGACTTCAGTAGCACAGTTGGGGCAAGTTGTACGTACAGCGCGGTCAGTGAAAGACGAGCTGACAAATACATTTGGTGCTGGCTGTCGTACAATTACAGGCGCAGGGACAGTTTGTTGGCTTATGATCACATTCAATGGCTGTTCTGGACTTTGTAAGGCCTGCACCTGGGCTGGAGCGGGAGGATTATTCATCTTTTCCTTTGTGGATTTCCTGGATGATCACCAAAGAGATAACAAAAACCATGTTAGGAATATGAACGGGTTTAATATATCATAATGTTTTGTCACGACAGAATAACAGGAGGTTCGAATGTGACTATTTCCAGATCTTCAGGCTGCACTTCCAGAATTCACTTTCTGATGAAAAGACGTTGAACCTTTGTAAAGATACATTAATGAACAGCTTTCAAATTGAAAGGACCATCGCTGTTAGTTTAACAAAGAAACTGTTAATTTGAAGATTTCCCCCATGGCCCTTTTTAAGTCAATTTTAATTCATCAAAGGAATAGATACACAGATACATAGGAGCAAGAGTAGGCCATTTAGCCCCTCAAGCCTGCTCCATCATTTAATATGTTCATGGCAGATCGTCTGTCTCAATGCCATATTCTCACTTTCTCTGTATACCCTTTAATGCCTTTAAAATCTAAAAATATATCCATCTCTTTCTTGAAAATATTCAGTGACTTGGCCTCCATAGCCTTCTGTGGTTGAGAATTTCACAGGTTCACTATCCTCAGAGACAAAATGGTTCCTCATCTCAGTCCTAAAAAGGCCCACTCCATATCCCAAAACTGTGCCTCCTGGATCTAGATTCTCCAACTGGGACAGAACAGCCTCCCTGTATCAAGTCTATCCAGCCCAGGTATAATTTTTAATGTTTCAATCAAATTCTCTCTCATTCTTCTAAACTTTAGTGAATGTAGGCCTGTTCGAACCAATCTCTCCTCATTGGTCAGCCCTGCCACCCCCAGTATCAGCCCAGTGAACCTACATTCTCTCTGTGGCAAGTATATCCTTTCTTTGGGACGGAGACCAATATTACACACAATACTCCAGGTGTAATCGCACCAAGACCGTGTAGCAGGATATTCTGACTTTTGAACTTAAATTCTCTTGCACTCAAGACCAACAGTTGCCTTCCTCATTGCTTGCCACACTTTCCTGACTATTTATGTTGACTGGTTTACAAGGACACCCAGATTCGTGCATATATCCATACTTCCCAGAGTATCACCATTTAAGTAATACCCTCCCATTCTGTTTTTTACACCAAAGTGTATAACTTCACTTTTAGCCATACTGTACTGCATCTCCCAAGTCTCACTCAACCCTGAAGCCTCCTTGCATCCTGCGAGGTGACCTGATGGAGGTTTATAAAATCATGAGGAGCATAGATAGGGTGAACTGTCAAGGTCTTTTCCCCAGGGTAGGGGAGTTCAGAACTAGCGGGCATAGGTTTAAGGTAAGAGGGGAAAGATTTAAAAGGGACCTAAGAGGCAACATTTTCACACAGAGAGTGGTGTGTGATTGGAATGAGCTGCCGATGGAAGTGGTGGAGGCTGGTACAATTACAACATTTAAAAAGCACCTGGATTTGTAAATGAATAGGAAGGGTTTAGAGGGGTATGGGCCAAATGCTGGCATCTGGGATTAGATTAATTTAAGATATCAGCTCGGCCTGAACAAGTTGGACTGAAGGGTCTGTTTCCATGGTGTATGACTCTATGACTCTATGAGACAGCTTAACCTTGACTGTGATAGATAACCACTTCCTATCCCACATTTTAACATTCACCTCCACTAGCGTCCCACCTCCAGGCAGAGTTTTTAATGGCTGCCAAGTAAAAACAATTGTAACCTTAAAAAGACATTTTTTTAAAATTGCCCATATATTGGATAATTTGCCTATCAACAGTATGTTCCTGCCAGGATGAAGGGCAAGGCTGGGAGGCATAGGGAATGCTCGCTGACTAGAGAAATTGAGGCACTGGTCAAGAAAAAGGAAGTATACATCAGGTCTAGAGATCGTGTGAATCGTGAGAGTATAAAGGCAGTAGGAGTACTCTCAAGAGGGAAGTCAGGAGGGTGAAAAGGGGACATGAGATAGCTTTGGCAAATTGTGTTAAGGAGAATCCAGAGTGATTCTACAAATACATTAAGGACAAACTGGGGAGAGAACAGGGCACCTTAAAGATCAGCAGGGCTGCCTATGAGTGGACCCGCAGGAGATGGGGGAGATACTAAACAAGTAGTTTACATCAGTGTTTACTGTGGGGAAGGATATGGAAGTTAGAGAACGTGGGGAAATAAATAGTGAAATCTTGAAAAATGTCCATATTACAGAGGAAGAGGTGCTGGATATCTTAAAATGCATAAAGGTGGATAAACCCCCAGGACCTGATCAGGTGTACCCTAGAACTCTGTGGGAAGCTAGGGAACTGGTTGCTGGCTCTTTGCTGAGATATTTGTATCATCGATAACCACAGGTGAGGTGCTGGAAGACTAGACGTTAGATAACGTGGTGCCACTATTTAAGAAAGGTGGTAAGGAAAAGCCAGGGAACTACAGACTGGTGAGCCTGTCATCTGTGGTGGGCAGGTTGATGGAAGGAATCCTGAGGGACAAGAATTACATGTATTTGGAAAGGCAAGGACTGATTAGGGATAGTCAATGTGGCTTTGTGCATGGGAAATCGTGTCTCACTAATTTGATTGAATTTTTTGAAGAAGTAACGAAGAGGATTAATGAGGACAGAGTGGTGGATGTGATCTATATGGATTTCAGTAAGGCTTTTAACAATGTTCCTCATGGTAGACTGGTTAGCAAGGTTAGATCACATGGAATACAGGGAGAACTTGCCATTTGGATACAGAACTGGCTCAAAGGTAGAAGACAGAGGGTGGTGGTGGAGGGTTGTTTTTCAGATTGGAGATCTGTGATCAGTGGTGTGCCTCAGGGATCAGTGCTGGGTCCACTGATTTTCATCATTTATATAAATGATTTGGATGTGAACGTAGGAGGTATGCTTAGTAAGTTTGCAGATGATACCAAAATTGGTGGTGTCGTGGACAATGCAGAAGGTTACCTGAGAATACAAGGGGAACTTGATCAGATGGGCCAATGGGCTGAGGAGTGGCAGATGGAGTTTAATTTAGATAAATGAGAGATGTTGCATTTTGGAAAGGCA
>NW_025979850.1:0-5916 GCF_021869965.1 Rhincodon typus | reverse complement strand
GCTGGAGGGGAGTGTGGAGCGGACAAGGGAGTCACGGAGAGAGTGGTCCCTCTGGAAAGCAGATAAGGGTGGGGAGGGAAAAATGTCTTTCGTGGTGGAGTCAGATTGCAGATGGCGGAAGTGCCAGAGGATGATGCGTTGGATCCGGAGGTTGGTGGGGTGGTACGTGAGGATGAGGGGGATTCTGTTTTGGTTGTTATTGCGGGGAGGGAGTGTGAGGGATGAGTTGCGGTAAATGCGGGAGACACGGTCGAGGGCGTTTTCGACCACCGCAGAGGGGATGTTGCGGTCCTTGAAAAACGAGGACATCTGGAATGTCTGGGAGTGGAATGCCTCATTCCGGGAGCAGATGCGGTGGCGGCGAAGGAATTGGGAATAGGGGATCGCATTTTTGCAGGAGGATGGGTGAGAGGAGGTGTATTCTAGGTAGCTGTGGGAGTCAGTAGGCTTGAAATGGATATCGGTTTCCAGGTGGAAATAAAACTGATGGTCTGTTAAGTCAGGTTTCGCTCTGGGAAATTTGATTTGTTCAGTCTTACCATCATCTGGCATCATAACAAATATAATCCAAATAGTGCACTTTGAATTAAACTTTTCTTGTGGCTAAAAGGTTCCATTTAGGAGGCAGAACTTGTTTGATTTCAGAGCTTAGACAACGAAGCGTTATCTCACACAGGATTATATTCCATCAGCAATCTGAAAATTAATCAGGAAGGTGGATAATTGGAGAATGCAAAGTGGAGGCTGCCCTCTAATTGAGAAATCATGACAATTATTACTGCATTTCAAGTGTTAGATTTATAACAGCTTGTAGGTACTTTCCAGTCATTCTTTGTGCAATACTTTAGTTTGTACCTACTGTGTTTAAACCCTTCTCAGAAAGTTCTATTTTTACCTGCAAAATGATAAGTAAACATTCTACACATTTAAAACACAAAGTAACAATGTATCAAAAAATAATGGTTGTAAATTGACTGTAAGAGTCTGAAAATTGTTCCCAAAGAGCTGCTTTGTCAATTAGAGTTGTTTTACTGTCAATGCAGCTTCAGAATTCTGGTCAGAAATTTCCATCAAACAACTTATGCTCGTCAGACAGTAAGGTTGGAAAGTCAGTAATTTATTTGAACAATCATTTACTATGTAGCTTATTTTGGGCTACTTTCCAAAAGTGAACCAACTAATTTTCACAGGTTGCTGCTGGACCTCATTCAGCAGGTACAGAATGTAAAAGAATTGACTATCTTGACTTTGACTGAGTCCAAAATTTGACATATTGGCCAGCTGTTATGCAGTTCCTCACATAATTGCTGATATTTGTCAAAATTCTAGATTTAACAACAAATCTACTAACATGAACACTTACTTTGACATTGAGTGAATCAGGCTAACTTTAAGGGTGGTGCAGATGCTCAGTGGTTAGCACTGCTACCTCACAACACCTGTGACCTGGATTCAATTCCAGCCTTGGGTGACCGTCTCTGCAGAGTTTGCAAATTCTCCCTGTGTCTGCATGGATTTTAGCTAGGTGCTCTGGTTTCATCCCACTGTCCAAAGATGTGCACATTAGATGGATTGGCCATGCTAATTTGTATATGGTGTGCAGGTTATCTGGATTAACCACGGTAAATGCAGGGATATGGGGATTGGGCAAGTGGCTGGGTCTGGGTGGGATGCTCCTCACAGGATCAGTGCAGACTGAATGGCCTCTTTCCAGGATTCAATGATTCTACATAAGTACCACAATATTAAAATAGAAAAGCACGCCAAACAACTACCATGCAGATGTGTAGATCAAACACCATGGTACTGATGGGTCTTGACCAAAGACAAGGTTGAAAAGAGAGATTTTAAGGAAGTTGTTGAAGATGGGTGGAGGCACTCAAAGGAGGTTTAAGAAATATAATGCAAAACTACACAGCCTTGATGACAGAGGCTCTGCAATCGATTTTGGAACAGAGGCTGCATATTCAAGAGCGGAGGGAAGAAGTCAAGAAACAGAAGAAAAAATTGTGCAAGCTAAAACATGTGGCTGTAAGAGGTTGTAGAGATTGTGCGGAATAATTGGTAAATCAGTTAGTAAATTGGTAAACCTTGATTACAATATATTCCAGTACAGGTACCCATTTTATCTCATTTTTATAAATCATGATGAACAACAAATAGTACAAGGGTGCTTTCGCAAGCTTCACAGACTTTACTAATGTTTCTGTAAGGAGCATAAAATCATGATACTTAGCAAAGGGCAATGGCTAGCAGTCATATTCACAATGGAACACTGATTTGCAACCTCTGGTTAACTGCAGTGTCTTGTCTCTTGAGTGAAGCTTACCTTCTCTCATCTTTTCTTCTTGATGATGAAGTGTGTTTAATATCTTACTAATCCTAATTTCATGTACTGTCCCCAGCTTGGCAGTGACAACCTGCTTCTTATCTCAGCATTGGTATCTAAGCTATAACGGCTGCAGGCTGAACTTGCACGGTACGGAGTTGGGCTTACATGGCAAGAATCTGAGTTCTCACTGCAGCACTCAGATGTTGCACACTTTCTGCATTTGCTGCAGATTGAGACATCAATCAGCCGCTAGATGCTCTATCATGGTTAGATCCACAAGTGGTGAGCTGGAGTTAGCTGTCATTTATATGCTAGACAGGATGGGTCAGCTATCTCTGTGTGAAGCCTGGTTGGAACCAAACTCCTCCATGCTGCTTGACAGAGACAAGAGGCTCAGCAACTGTCCTACCAATGGACCAAACATCTATGTGCATACCTTTTGCATTCTTCTGTCTGCTGCCCATTCAAAATACCTACTTGAGTTCTCTGTAGCTGGCCTTGTCTGTCGCCTTGCCATCAAATGAGCTGACATATCCCAAGTCCTGCTACATCTCCCTTATGCTTGGTAGCTCACCTCATGCTGACACTGAAACTATCCCACCCGGTGCCAGATTCTGAGCTTTTAGATGTGATTGCCTGATCAAATAATGGTTCTTCTTCAACAGAGGTCCACCGATATTTGCATCCTTCATAGTCAAGTTTCTCTTGCTGTACAGACAGGAAATCTCCGTGGCAGAAAATATAAATTCAGAAGAGTTTGGGGTCCACAGATACACATTGCACATCAGACCAGATAGCAGGATGTAGGCACTGAAATTTGAGATTGGGCTTAAGGTAGGAAAATACCATCTTCCTGAATGTTCTCAGTTACAGTAAAATACAGTAGAGTCAATCTCAGAGCACCATCTCTCTTAAGGATTGAAGGCATGCCTGTCTCCTACCATGGTCCTATAACTTGCCCCTGCAGGAAAGAAGGAGGAATGTCAGTGGTTGTGTAGCACTGTGGGTGCTGTGCTTGCCATCCCTGAATAGCTGGAGGCATATGCATGCTGCAGAACATGCACGTGACACTGGGCATATGTGTCAGAGTGAGATCGAACACCCAACAATTTTGGGCATGAGTCCCAATTACTAACGGGCAGGTGGTGGGATTCCACTGTACTGAGGCAGCATGAGAAGTTGGCAATGCTATAAATAAGAAAAATTATTTGATGCATGTAGAGTCATTGAACAATTTCTCCAAAACAGCAGTTAGATCCTTGAGATTCCCCATACAGTCTGTTCAATCCAGAATCCACATATGATTGTAATATTGCAGAGCTTCCTAACTACCACTGTTGGTCCCTGAACAGTTGTTCCTAAAAGGGGGTCAGTACCTCAGTTGGCTGGGCAGCTGATTTGCAATGTAGAGTGATACTAATAGCATGGATTCAATTCCCACACTGGCTGAGGCTACATGAAGGATTCTCAAGAACATCGAACAGTACAGAACACACCCTTCAGCCCATCATGTCTGCACTGACTATGATACCATTCTAAACTAATCCCATCTGCCTGCACATGGTCCATACCTCTCTATTCCTTGCCTGTTCATCTGTCTCCAACTTTTCCAAACTTTGAGACCCACGTCTCTGCTCCACTCTCTGCAACTGGATCCTTGACTTCCTGACCCACAGACTACAATCAGTGAACACAGACAACAGTACCTTCCTCCACAACAATCTTAACGCCAGTGCCCCGCAAGCATGCGTACTCAGCCACCTACTGTATTCTCCACTGTACACACATGACTGTATGGCCAAATTTCATCTGAACTCCATCTACAAATTCGCTGACAACACCACCGATGTAGGCCAGATATCAAATAATGATGAGACAGAATACAGGAAAGAGATAGTGCTTGGTGGGATAGTGTAAAGATAACAATTTCTCCCTCAATGTCAGCAAAACTAAATTGCTGATCATTGATTTCAGAAAGCAAGGAGGAGGGCACACGCCTACATCAATGGAGCTAAGGTGGAGATGGTTAAGACTGTCAAGTTCCTAGGAGTGACAATCACTAACAATTTGTCCTGGACCACCCATGTTAATGCAATGGTCAAGAAGGCCCAACAATGACTCTTCTTCCTCAGGAGATTAAGGAAATTTGGCATGTCAATAAGGACCCTCATCAACATTTATAGATGCGTCATAGAAAGCATTCTATCTGGATGCATCACGATTTGGTAAGCAACTGCTCTGACCAGGACCATAAGAAACTACAGAAAGTTGTGAACACAACCTAGTCAATCACGCAAGCCAACCTTCCATCCATTTACTCCATCTACACTTCTTGCTGTCTCAGAAAGGCAGCCAACATCATCAAAGACCCCTCCCATCCCGATTATAATCTCTTCCAAACTCTTCTGTCATACAGAAGGTACAAAAGTTTAAATACATGTACCAACAAGTTCAGGAACAGCTTCTTCCCCCCTGTTATTAGATTTCTGAATGGACCCCTCTAATTCCAAATCTAATGTTGATCTTGTTTTTGTGAAACTTTTTTGCAGCTGTAACTTTGTATTCCTCGCGCTGTTCAATCACCCTATGTTCTTTGGACGGTATGACCTACCTGTACTGCACGGAAAACAAAACTTTTCATTGTACTTAGATACATGTGACAATTATAAATCAAATCAAATAAAATCTGTCTCTCTAAATGTGTCTTAAGCATTGCTGTTGTTTCTGGGAAAAAGACTCTGACTATCCACCTTATCCATGCCTCTCAAAATTTTATATATTTCTATCAGGTCACACCCTAGCTTTCAATGCTCTAGTGAAAACAATCCAAGTTTGTTCAACCATTACTTATTGGCATTTTAATCCAGGCAACATCATGAGAAAGATCTTTTGCACCTTCTCCAGAGCCCCCACATCCTTCCTATAAAATGACAATCAGAACGGCACACAATACTCTAAATGTCGCCTGACCCTTCCTCACATATTCTCTTAACTATTGTAAAAAGCAGCGTGATGCTTTCCTTTAGGTTTTTCTCCCTCCAGTAAAAATGAGTTTAATGGTTGAGCTTCATTTGGTTCTTGTCCTTTGATTTTTGTCCTTTTAGCTTTGAATCAACTTGTCTACCCTTCTCCTCATTCTTCAAAGAACATCCATTTTCAATCATAGATCATAGAGGCAAAGAGATGTACAGCATGGAAACAGACTCTTTGGTCAGATATTCTAAATTAATCTAATCCCATTTGGCAGCATATGGCTCATATCCCTTGAAACCCTTCCTATTCATGTATCCATCCAGATGCCTTTAAATGTTGTAATTGTACCAGCCTCCACCACTCTTCTGGCAGCTCAATCTGTATTTGCATCACCCTCTGCATGAAAATGTTGCCTCTTAGGTCCCTTTTAAATCTTTCCCCTCTCACCTCAAACCTATGCCTTCTATTTTTGGACTCTCCTAACCTGGGGCAAAGATCTTCGCTATTCACCCTACCCCTGCCCCTCAAGCTCTTTCCCCAGCAACCATCAAAAAACAGAAAAACCAAATGCATGTTTACAGGAGATAACAAGGTGTAGAGCTGGATGAACA
>NW_025979849.1:0-5916 GCF_021869965.1 Rhincodon typus | reverse complement strand
ATCCAGCTCTACACCTTGTTAGCTATGAATGAACCACATACTCTTTGACTCAATTGTCAAGTTTCACAAAGGCACATTTAAGAAGTTGAATCAATATTATCTGCATTCGATTCTGATGCAGTGTTTCATCATGCTATTAGTTGAGTCTCATCGTTGATGAAAAGTCTGTGGCAGCAAGATATGCAAATTGCTTTGTTTAACCCACACCTTGTTTAATCTATGATCTAATCTAATGGCCCAGCAAGTAACTCTTTTATGCAATTCTGTGCAATTATAGTGCATCACTGAGCCTTGCAGAGAAACATTTAATGTCAAATTTCATCCATTCCACATCTGACTGGAAGAATTTGTTGCTGAAGCTAGTTTAAAAGTAACAGCAAGCCATTCAGTTCAAATGGCAATGAGAGGGAGTGGGGTGGAATTGCATTTCTGTCCTGCTTACATAATTTTTGAAGTCTTTATTTTTAACTGCACGTGCAACCTGTGGCTAAAATTCACCCAAAAGCACTCAATTCATCATTGTGTTTGCTGTATTGTACAAAGAACAGTGACTAGCTTTAGCATGTGTATTGCTGACTATAATCTACTGCTCTACAGGCAAGCTACTTAAAACAAATTATTAGTGACTTCTTTCCATTCAAATGTGAGGCCTGCAGAGAGGTCACTCAGTCCACAATGACCCTCCAAAGAGCATCCCACCAAGACCCTCTACTTCCCTTGGCTAACCTACCTAGCCTGCACATCCCTGAGCAATCCACCTAACCCACACACTTTTGGACTGTGGGAGGAAACCCATGCATATGTGGGAAGAATGTGTAAACTTCACACAGACTGTCACCTGAGGGTAGAACTGAACCCAAGTCCCTAGCCATGTTGGCCATAGGAACCTGCATGTGCCCAAGTTATGCCTGCCTCTTCGTAGGATATGTGGAACAATCCCTCTTCCGCAGCTAAACTGGCACTATCCCACACCTTTTCGTCCGTTACATTGATGACTGTATCGGCGCCGCCTCGTGCTCCCATGAGGAGCTTGAAAAGTTCATCAACTGTACTAACACCTTCCACCCCAACCGTAAATTCACCTGGACCATCTCCAATACCTCCCTCTCCTTCCTGGACCTCTCTGTTTCCATCTCTGGTGACCGCCTCAAAACCGACCTCTATTTCAAGCCCACCGACTCTCACAGCTATCTAGACTGCACCTCCTCTTACTCACCTTCCTGCAAGAATGTGATCCCAAACTCTCAATTCCTCTGCCTCCGCCGCATCTGCTCCCAAGATGAGGCGTTCCACTCCTAAACATCCCAGATGTCCTCTTATTTCAAGAACCACAACTTCCCTGCTTCAGTAGTCAAAAATGCTCTTGACCACATCTCTTGCGTTTCCCGCACCTCTGCCCTCACATCCCCTCCCCTAACAAAAACAAAGACAGGATCCGACTTGTCCTCACATATCATCCCACTAACCTCAATATTCAATATATCATTCTCTGCCACTTCCGACACCTACAATCCAATCCCACAACCAAAGATATATTTCCCTCCCCACCCCTGTCTGCCTTTCGTAGGAACCACTCTCTCTGCAAGTCCTTTATCTGCTCCACACTCCCCACTAACCTCACCACCCTCGGCACCTTTCCCTGAAACCGCAGGAAGTGCTACACCTGCCCCTACACCTCCCCCCTCACCTCGATCCCAGGCACCAAACAAACATTTCACATTAGACAGAGTTTCACCTGCACATCCACTAATGTGGTCTATTGCATCCACTGCTCCCGATGTGGCCTCCTCTACATCAGTGTGACACATCAGAAGCTTGGAGACCGCTTTGTTGAACATCCGCGCTCAGTTCGTGACAAACGACAACATCTTCTGGTCATAAACCACTTCAACTCCCCCCTCCCACTCCCTGGGTGACATGTCCATCCTGGGCCTCCTCCAGTGTCACAGTGACGTCACCTGCAAACTGGAGGAGCAGCACCTTATATTCCACCTTGGGAGCCTACAACCCAGTGGTCTAAATGTAGACTTTACCAATTTCAAAATCTCCACACTCCCAGCCTCAACCCATGACCAACCCTCCCTCTCATCCCCTCCTCCTTGACCTGACAGAGCCTGTCCATCTTCTCTCCCACCTATCCGCTCCTCCCACCTCACTGACCAATCCTCACCACTGCCTACCTACACTCACCTATCAACATCCCACCTACCTTCCGCAGCCCCACCCCTCCTCTCTATTTATTTCAGAGCTCCCCCATTTCTGAAGAAGGGTCCAGACCCGAAACGTTAGCTTCCCTGCTCCCCTGATGCTGCCTGGCCTGCTGTGTTCCTCCAGCTCCACACCGTGTTATCTCGGACTCTAGCATCGGCAGTTCTTATTACCCCGAGCATTGTAAGGCAGCATTGCTGACCACTGAACCACCATGTCACACAAAAGTCATTATATCATGTCTCAAATTACTAACAAACTGCAGATACTTTAACCAATGGACTGTAACAACAATCTGAGCCAGGGAGGAGCTGAACCTGGGTCTGCTGACTGAGAGGTAGGAAGACTGCTACTGCACACATGACTGAGAAATATTAGATAGTGTGAAATTTTCCACATACATTACTGCTTTGTAATTCTGTGCAACATTCACGGGGTAATATATGGCCTAGAATTTGCTGGAACATTCTTAGTTTCTCAGTTTCCTCACCTTTCAGATTGAAAATACTTTGCATTGTAAATTGCTGGAAGTGGTAGCAAGTAATGGTGTGAATCAGACATTTAAAAAATGTGCATTAATACAACGAAGCACCTGGGACCTTGCTGAATGAAGGCTCGATAGTAGAACTTTAACAAATTTGGAAACGTAACAATGGCTGAGCAGCTGTCAAATCAGGTGTAAAAAGAGAAGTAGAAGAAAATAACTAAACTAAGGGAGAAGAAAGGGAAAAGAGAAATTAAAGGGAAAATTAAATCCCTAACAGTGATTTATCACTTATAGGAATGAAACTCAAATTTCAAGACTTCATTTTCAGAACCTTAGAAGTTCAGTGACATTGGAGGAACAGAAATCTTGCCATTAAAAATGCCTTTACATTGTATTTAATAGGCCTCACTTTTTCTCATCGAGTCATAGAGATATACAGCATGGAAGCAGGCCCTTTGGCCCAACTCGTCCATGCTAACCAGGTGAGTTTATTTTGTAATTGATAAGCAAATGTAGCAATTTCTAGAATCTCACATGAATGTTGAGAAAAAGCAGTTGGTTTCAAAAGGATATTGACACTTTGCAATGTTATGCATTGGAGTCGATAGTTATCAAATCAGCCAAGATCTCATTGAATGGAGGAAGAGACTCGATGGGCTGATTGGCTTATTTCTGCTTCTATGCCTTGGTGAGTTTTATATTTTAATTCTACTTCGCTGCATTTTTTTTTCAAATACTGAACATCTTAACTGGTCTGGACTGGATGTGGAAGTCGGTTCAACATCAACTTTCAAAAGGAAATTGGTCATTTATCTTTTCTTTTCTTTTATGGGATGCAGGTATCGCCGGCAATGCAGGGATTTGTTGCCCATCTGGAATTGCCCTTGACGACTGTTAAGAGTCAACCACGTCGCTGGGTTCCTGGGGTCACGTGTAGGCCAGGTAGGGATGACAGATTTTCTCCCCCTAAAAGGAACATATGGAAGAAGTGGAGTGTGAGTGACTGGAGACGTCCTTCAACGAGTTGACGCAAGCTCAATGGGCCAGATGGCCTCCACTTGTGCTATAAGATTCTGTGATTCCACTTTTACTTCCCAAGTCACCATCATCTTTTTAAACCTCTGGAGGAATAATGGCAATTCTTTTAGATATTTTAAGAAATACTGTCAGATGAGCATAGTCTTATCAGTGAACTTTTATCAAAAATCCACTCCAAGAACACCACTAAATTCCAGATGATTTGTCCAGGTGCGGAAATATACATTTTTTAAAAGCTGATGTTTACCACGGCACTAGATCGACAGGAGCTGGGTGTCCAGTAGCTAGGGAGTGTGCAGTTCTGTGACTGAAAGATTATACAGTTAATGAAACCAAGCAAGAATGCAGAGCATCTATAAAGGCCACTGCTTCATTTCCACTCTCCATTTATCACAATTCTCTCTGTCGCAGACAAGCCTTCCAAACCGCGGGACCTCATTGTGCTCAGGTAAGCGACTGTAGAATAAATGTGTTTTCTCCCCCAAAAGGTTAATAAAGAAAAATAAACGGCACAGACCATCAGGTTTGTAAGACTGTGTCTCAGCTGATGTAGGAAAGCAGCCAGCTGTAAAACAGAACCGAAAGTGTTTGCTACACAATGTTTTGACTTGGATCTCATTTTCTCCAACTGGATTTCTCGTTTTCCCAAATGTTTCGACTGTCTAGGTTTTATCAGTTGGGATCCATACTAATTGGCCATTAGGTAGTCTTAGACATTAGTGTCATAGCTCTCAGCTGGAATTGGAGTGATCCATAAAAATGTCCTAAGTCTGTCAGCATCAACATGCAATTTGAGAGAAATTTGTTCAATAATATAATCAAGTAACAGCAAGCTTTGCAAGTCTTTCATTGTTTAGAAACCTTCTTAACAAGAAAAACGACTTTAATTTATCTCTGGCACCTGGCTCAATAGAAAGTAGGGCATCTCTTACTAAATCCAACATGCATCTCATCCATACACACAATATCTAACCTACTGTGCACACCTTAAGAGGTTCAAAAAGCAAAAGAGCAGGCTGATATATCTCCTGCAATCAAAATAGGTGGCAAACAACTGCAGACTTTGGTGCAGACAGCGAGATTAGCTGTTTGAGCAAGCTTAAGAGGTAATGAATGGGTTGGTTACAATTTCATTTTCAGCAACCATCATGGACAATTTGTGAAAATGAAATGATGCAGCGTCTCTTAACAAACCTTAAGTTCCAGCAGAATCGCAGGGAGTTATTTTTCCCGTTATTAAGGTGTTCTTGTGTTGCTTGTTCTGGACTTTTCGCGGTTCTGCATGAAAGGTTAATTTTTGGCCTTCCACCTAGAAGTGATGTTAATTATAGACAACAAATTTAACTAAAGCAAACCTACCAGGATGCCTATTAAGTATACACTTTAATTACGTAGTTTTAATAGACTCATGTTTTTCAAAGCTATACACACAGCTCAGCATTAGTTGTCAGTTTGGATGAATGAGGAGAGATTCCTACAATATATCACTTTACCGTTCAAATAAAGGACTTCCAGAGATGAACAGTTAGGCTTTGCTATACCACAGAAGTAGCGTAGATGTTCTGTGCTTGAAGTTTAAATTTTCAACTAAAAATCTTGGAGCAATAATGGAAAGGAGCAATAGAAGCTAAACCAGTTAAAAATGTCCTGAATTGGAACTTTATTCTTTAAACATTTACCTTGACATTTGTTTAATTTGATCTTATGGAGTTGCTGTGGAAGACTTAAAAAGACTTCTCTCTCACCGATTTCCCTTTGAGTTAGCTTAAGTTTCAAAATGCCCTGACCCCTCTTTGCTGTGGCCTGGCCAACATTTATCACTTAACTGATATCACTGAAAAGCCCAGTTAATTAGTAACTTATCATGTTGCTGTTTGCAGGACCTTGTAGTGGATAAATTACTTAATGCACTTTCCTACTTTGCACCGTAATTCCAGTTAAACGTACTTCATTGGTTGTCAATTTCTTCAAGAATGTGTAAGTTGCTATATAAAGGCAAGTCCGTTCTTTCTTTCTGGTTCAGGATTCAGCCTCAGCTGGGAAAGGGCAATTAACTGAGAAGCTCTTCCTCTGTCAGAGACACATAAGCGTCCTGAACTGCCATTTCCAATATACCAGTGAACAAAGTAGGCTATGTAGAAGAGATAGTAGGAGCTGCAGATGCTGGAGAATCTGAGATAACA